>NC_045551.1:63045836-63135836 GCF_009769535.1 Thamnophis elegans | reverse complement strand
TAGGCCAAACAAAACAAGTGGAACACTTTCATCCATTAAAAAAAAAATCACTTTTGTGAAGCAAGCCCAAGACAAAAACAGCAGGCTGGAAGAGACATCAGAACTATCAAACAAAGCCCTTTAAAATTCAGAATTTAAGAAAAGACAAGGAAGAAGGAAATGGGGAGGGAGACCATTATTTGGTAAGTGTAGCCTGACAAGGTTCAACAAGCCAGAATTTTTAGCAAGTCTAAATTTTATAGCTAGCTTTAGGTGATATTATTCACAATTTCTTATGTTGTTTCAACTATCAGGTATAAATAGGTATTGTGGTCTCAAATTGAATCAGGCAAACCATTATCTGAATGTTATGACAGTTGTCAGTGCTCCTTCCTCCCTCCCTCCCTCCCTCCCTCCCCCACATCCTTCTGCTTGCTTGATTCCTTCCTTCCTTCCTTCCTTCCTTCCTCCCTCCCTCACACCCTTCTGCTTCCTCCTTCCTTCCTTCCTTCTTTCCATCCATCCATCTTTCTCCCATCTTTCTGTCAACCATCTTTCCTATAAGGTGACTGGGTGGCTTACAAGTTTATCAATAAGAGTAGTAAGAATAATTAAAATATTAAAACTACACAGATCAAGGTTTTTAAACGATACTGTTTAAAATATATTATTCTACAAGATGTGACATTTAAGTCCTTTTAGATTGTTGTTGTTAGTTGTGAAGTTGTGTCCGACCAATCATGACCCCATGGACAATGTTCCTCCAGGCCTTCTTCCTGTCCTCTACCATCCTCTGAAGTCCATTTAAGCTCATACTGATTGCTTCGGTGATTCCATCCAGCCACCTCATTCTCTGTCGTCCCCTTGTTTTTTTGTTCTCAGTCATTCCCAACATTAGGCTCTTCTCCAGTGAGCCCTCTTCCTTCTCATTAGGTGGCCAAAGTATTTGTGTTTCCTGTTCAGGAACTGGCCTTCTAAAGAGCCTTTTAGATAGCAACTACCAATTATAGGTAAAAATGAGTGATTTTGTGATTTTTAATTTCAAATTAGGATGAAGACTAGAAACACATCTTCTTGCTGCTGTTTTTGACATGGATTGCCAAGGAATTGTGTCAAGCAGTAAAGCAGCACCTATCTGACCTCAAATTCTTAGGGGTGGTAAATTCAGAAAGGATTGCGAAGGACATCAGATGGATGAATGAGCTTTGAAAGGTCAAGGCAGTAGTTGCCTGTTAACAATGATGGATTAGGAAAGAAACCCTGAATTATTGCTACTTCTGGATGTTCTTGTTTTGTTCCAAAGAAAATATGAAAAAAAAGCCTAATGGGTCATAGGAGTGATACGTTATTTCTTTATTGAGAATCATTAGCAAACACAGTGGCATGGTAGCCTAGTGCCGAAGACTCTTGCCTCCCATTCTGAAGGTTGAGAGTTCAATCCTAGATAGCAGCAGATGTTTCCCTCTCCTGGGGTGCAAAGAAAAAAAATCTGCTGTGAACTCCCTGTAGGTGTTAGGAAGGGCATCTGGTCAGTAAATGCTCAGCTCCATATAGTTGCCCCAATTCTACCGCAAATTAAGGGATTACAAGGTCATAAAAAGGGAGTTTAATCATTAGAAAACAAATTGAAAAATTCTGACATGTTATTAATATCTCCAATAAACCTATGAAGTGAGAGGATATAGTTCGGCTGAAAAGAGACGTTGTTTAGTGCAGGGATGTCAAACTCGGTTTAATTGAGGGCCACATCAGGGTGGGTTTGATCATAGACTGGGCTGGGCATGGCCAACTTGACATCACTCGTGTCAGGGGCACCTGTGGTGCAGGGGTGGGTTGCTGCTGGTGTGACTGCCAGTTTGGCACACACAGATTTGTGTGTGCGTGTGCAACCAAAGTGAAAGTACATGCCAAATGTGTGCTCCATGCATGTCTGCATTTGCTCCTAAAAAGGTCTGTGCATTCCCTTAGAAAAGGGAAACAAAAATCTGCAATGAAGATTGTTCTGCACATGCGCAGAACTGGAAATGAAGATGGCGCCGATGACAATAGAACTAGTTTGGGGACGTGGCATGCCAAATTACTGCCTATTCAGCTGAACTGGTCTGAACTGGTAGGAACCCACTTCTGCTGTGATGGTCCGACCACTCTGCCAGCGAAAATGGGCTCTCGAGCTCCGTTTTCAGCTGCAACGGCCTCCTGCAACACCCTGGCAGTGAAAATGGAGCTTGGGGGGGGGGGGCTGCAGACACACAAACAAATAGACTTTAAACCAGAGGTCTTTTTATTGGGGATCATACCAGAAATATACAACAAAGACTTAAAATATCTGATTGTAAATGTGTTAACAGCAGCCAGAATTGTATTTGCAAAAAACTGGAAAAAATGAAACAATACCAAAACAGGAAGAGGTTATCCGAAAAATAATTGACTGTGCTGAAATGAGTAAATTGACACTTGAAATTAGAGAACAAGAGTATGAGCAATTTTATAAGATATGGGATTTGTTTTATCGGTGGCTAGGGGGAAAAAAAACCTTGGAAATGAAAAATGATATACTTATGCTTTAATTGAAGAAGTTAAATGATGATACAACTATGCTGTGAAATAAACTAACAATGATACAATGAAAAATTAATATATCAATGAATTGAATATTTTAGAATTTTTTGCTTTAAAAAGGATAAGGATAATAATAATTTTATGTATATTTAATAGAGGTCTGGTGATATAATGTATAATGTTAAGAACATATTATAATGATATTCTGCTGCTGATAAATAAATGATAAATGGGCTCTCGAGCTCCGTTTTCAGCTGCAACGGCCTCCTGCAACACCCTGGCAGTGAAAATGGAGCTCTTGGGGGGGGGGGGGGGCTCATACCTACTTAAAAAAAATTGGAGGGAGGGAAGAGGAGAGGGTAGTAAAGAGGGAAAGAGGGAAAGAGGGAGGGAAAGAAAGAGAGAAGGAGAGTTGAAAGGAAGGAAGGAAGGAGGGAGGAAAGGAGGGAGATTAAGAGAAAAGAAAGGAGGAGGGAAAGAGGAAGGGAAGGAGGGAAGGTATGTGAGAAGGAGGGGGGATCGAGGGAGGGAAAGGAGGGGGAAGGAAAGGAGGAAAGGAGAAAAGAAAGGAGGGAAGGCAGGGGAGAAGGAAGTAAGGGGCGAGGGAAGAAAAGGGTATGGAAAAGAAGAAATGAGGGAAGAGAAGAGGGAGGGAAGGAATAAGATACCTAACCTTTGATGTTTATATGATTTGATAGTATGGGAATATCTCGAAATGTAGTTGTATTGTTTTTTACAAGTTATGGATGTTGTATTTTCGTTTTACCAATAAAATCTTATTTAATTAAAAAAAAATAAAAAAAAATTGCCTCTTCAAAATCTTGGTGCGTCTTATACTCTGGTGTGTCTTATACTCCCAAAAATACGGTAGTATTTCTAAAGACTGGTTAGGTAAGAAGAGGATTGGAAATTATCCTTAATGATCTCTTAACCCAGGCATTCCACTAATGCATATAATTTTAGTACATGTAAGTAGCATTGTAAGACAATTTAATTGCACCACAATGATAGAGGCTGAGTGTTTTGTCAAAGAGTTTAATCTATTCAAGGATTTAAGAGAACATAGTAGGGATTTGATGCTGAAGATGTTTTAAAATAGTTAGCCAAGTAGCATTGTCATCAGTGTATGCAGTCTTAAACTATGGGGCTAGCATACATAGAGGTGGATATGTCAGGATTACTCATCTATTATGAGCCTTTTTGAAATGTTGCTGGCTAATGCCATTTGTAGTAGCATGGGAAAATAAAAATAAATAACATGATAGCATAACATGGTAACATAAAGGAACTTTATGCATTGTTTGAAATAAGCAACATAAGCCTTACTACCCAAGTTAGATATAAAGAATGGACTGCATAACAGAAAAGAAGCCAAAATATGGATGAGATGGAGATTCTATTGATTAATAGGAAACCATATGTAAGAATGGAATAACAGAGTTGGAAAGCATCTTGGAGCTTAACCCCTGTTCAAGCAGGAAACCCTACACCAGGGGGCTGGATCTGGCCTGCGAGGTGCTTAGATCCTGCCCAGGGGGCTGCCCTGGAAATAGCAAAAGACGGACCAGCAATGCCTCTGCCAGCAAAAGCGGCCATCCGGCCCTCTCAACCTCTGTTTTTGCTGGCAGAGGGATGCAAGAGGCCGTTACAGCGGTTCCACCACAAATGCACGTACGAGAAAAGCGCGTGTGACTAAAGCATGATGACAAAACCGCGCCGTCAAAACCGCGGAGACGAATGAGCGCTGAAGCGTGCCGACAACAGCGCGCCGACAGAAGCGCGCTGTAACATAACCCTAAACCTAACCCTAAACCTAACCCTAAACCTAACCCTAAACCTAACCCTAAACCTAACCCTAAACCTAACCCTAAACCTAACCCTAACCCTAACCCTAAACCTAACCCTAAACCTAACCCTAAACCTAACCCTAAACCTAACCCTAAACCTAACCCTAAACCTAACCCTAAACCTAACCCTAAACCTAACCCTAACCCTAACCCTAACCCTAACCCTAACCCTAACCCTAAACCTAAACATAACCCTAAACATAACCCTAAACCTAACCCTAAACCTAACCCTAACCCTAACCCTAACCCTAACCCTAACCCTAACCCTAACCCTAACCCTAAACCTAAACCTAACCCTAAACCTAACCCTAAACCTAACCCTAAACCTAACCCTAAACCTAACCCTAAACCTAACCCTAAACCTAACCCTAAACCTAACCCTTAACCTAACCCTAAACCTAACCCTAAACCTAACCCTTAACCTAACCCTTAACCTAACCCTAAACCTAACCCTAAACCTAACCCTTAACCTAACCCTAAACCTAACCCTAACCCTAAACCTAACCCTAAACCTAACCCTAAACCTAACCCTAAACCTAACCCTAAACCTAACCCTAAACCTAACCCTAAACCTAACCCTAAACCTTACCTTAACTTAAATCGCGCTTCTGTCGGCGCGCTGTTGTCGGCGCGCTGTTGTCGGCGCGCTGTTGTCGGCGCTCTTTTGACATCACGGTTTTAGCACCGCGGTTTTGTCGGTGCGCTTTTGACGTTCGCAGTTATGTCGTGCCACGGTTACAGCTGGAAATGGAACTCGGGAGCTCATTTTTGCTGGCAGAGCCCTCAGGCCACCTCGACACGAGTGATGGGGAAAGGGTATTGCAACATCTCCATTCCTTCCCCCGGGGTCAGCCAGAGGTGGTATTTGTCAGTTCTCCAAACTGCTCAAAATCTCCCCTACTGGTTCTCCAGAACCTCCTGAATTTCATCCTTGGTGTCATCACTATGATGAATGTGCCTCACTCCATAATTTTAAATCATCTTTCCCCAATGGTTTCATGTAAACTTCAGAGCCTGCTGAACTATTTTAGCACACCACAAATCAATGGCATAAAACAGTAATCTATCAGCATTGTATTCTGGACACCATCTAATAATTACAATCAAGATGACATCAAACAGGAACCCTGAGCTTGGGGTCATTCAAATCTGCTAAGGGTTTCTTTGTACATAGAATATAGAGTCATAGGACTGGAAGGGACCTCAGGGGTCTTCTAGTCCAACACCCTCCTCGAGAAAGCAACCTTATATCATCTTCTTCTTCTTCTTCTTCTTCTTCTTCTTCTTCTTCTTCTTCTTCTTCTTCTTCTTCTTCTTCTTCTTCTTCTTCTTCTTCTTCTTCTTCTTCTAACAACCCCATAATCCCTTGTGGGGTTGGAGTCTGGGCAACTGAATGCAGCTGAATGTTTACTGGTGAGATGCCTTTTAGAGGTGGGTTCCCACCAGTTCGCACCTATTCGGTAGAACCGGTTCGTCAAAGCTACCGAACCAGTTAGAAGAGATTCCACCAGTGGAAAGCAGGCCACACCTACAGAAGAGGTTCCAAATTTTTTTGAAACCCACCACTGGCAAGGATCTTGTAACTTGACAGCTTTAAGACTTGCATGCTTCAATGCCAGAGTTTCTGAATAGCTACTTGGACCAACCTAAGTACTAATTCATAATTTCACATCCGGTCACATGGGTGGCAAGCCACTCCTACAAAGGAGGCCACACCCACAGAGTAGGTTCCAACGATTTTTGAAAGCCAACACTGATGCCCTTCCTGTCGTCAAGGTATATTCAGCAGATATATTCTCATTATGCCCAGAGAGAGAAATATCTACCTTTGCCTAGGAACTCACAGCCTCCTGATTGTGAGGCAAGAGATCTATGTCTAGGCCAGTGTTTTTCAACCTTTTTTGTGCAAAGGCACACTTTTTTCATGAAAAAAATCACGAGGCACACCACCATTAGAAAATGTACTGCCCCACTTCGGTGCTCGGAACACTTACCAAGTTGACAGCGCGCGTTCTCCTCGCTGCTCCGGTCCTCCGCGATTGTTGCTATGGGCGCACGCATGGGACATCAGTGACGTCCCTGCGTGCGCTACCTCCCGGTGGTCCCCGCATTTTTAAAGTAAACGCGGGGCCGCAGGGACTTAATAGAGGCATCCCTGTGTCCCGAAAGCAACTTTCGGGACACAGAGATGTCCCGAGGCAAAAACACCCGGCGGGTGTTTTTCCCACGGCACACCTTACACTATGTCACGGCACACTAGTGTGCCGTGGCACAGTGGTTGAAAAACACTGGTCTAGACCAGTGCACTACTACAAGGAGCCTTATATTTAGAAGATTGACAACATCAAATGGTTGTCCATTCCATTTTTGAAAACCATTTTAGATGAAAGACACTCCTGATTTGGGTTGTTGGATTTCTCCTGCCTATTGTGATTTTCAAACAGCATGAAACTGCGGTTTCCATAAAGCAGGGGGAAATGCCACAATGTCTTTTTGAAAAAGAACAAGATTACAAATAACTCTTGGAAGGTTAGGGTGGATTATGGCTCAGTTAATCTGAGTCTAATGATAAATGAGCTTGTCCTGTTAACTGGTAGGATCATGGGAAAATCAGCACTAATAGACATTATTTTAACAAATTGCCATTTTAAATCATGCTCCTTGGGGTTATTAACGCAGATTTTATCAATTACATGCTTACAGTACAAATTAGCGAAAACACTTTTTTTTAAACCTTTCCAACAAATTAGATTTAAAAAGAAGGAGAGGAGGGGACAAATTTTATTCATGAGGTGCTGTAGGCAGAGAACAATTGTGTGCTTAGTGGAGAACTAATGCATAAATAAACTGTAATATATATCACATCATCATAGGTTTAAAATAGCAATATAGCAATAGCAGTAGACTTATATACCGCTTCATAGGCCTTTCAGGCCTCTCTAAGCGGTTTACAGAGAGTCAGCATATTGCCCCCAACAATCTGGGTCCTCATTTTACCCACCTCGGAAGGATGGAAGGCTGAGTCAACCCTGAGCCGGTGAGATTTGAACCGCTGACCTGCTGATCTAGCAGTAGCCTGCAGTGCTGCATTTAACCACTGCGCCACCTTGGCTTCCTGTAAAAAAACAGGAAAGGAAAAAATAACATGTTCAGTGGTCTGAATCATGCCTGTTCATTTCCCCCCATAACTCTGATATTGCATTCACCTACTTTAAAAAAAAAACATTTCATGACATAATGTAACTTTAAGTATTCACATATACTATTAGAAACCTAGGAATTTGGAATGTGAGTTGCTTCCACCCAGAATTTCAGTTCAACCTGCAAAAATTCTATATCCATTCTTTAGCACTAAGTGAGTAGTAAGCAACTCAGTGGAAGACGTGGTGGCTCAATGGAGGATGCAGTGGCTCAGTGTTTAAGATGCTGAGCTTGTCAATCAAATAAGTCAGCAGTTCAGCGGTTCGAATCCCTAGCGCTCCCGTTACTTGTCCCAGCTTCTGCCAACCTAGCAGTTCGAAAGCATGTAAAAAATGCAAGTAGAAAAATAGGAACCACCTTTGGTGGGAAGGTAACAATGTTCCGTATGCTTTCGGCATTGAGTCGTGCCGACCACATGACCACGGAGATGTCTTCGGACAGCGCTGGCTCTTTGGCTTTGAAACAGAGATGAGCACTGCCCCCTAGAGTTGGGAATGACTAGCACGTATGCGCAAGGGGAACCTTTACCTTTTAAAGTAGTAAGTAAGTTTTATATGTTAAGTAGGATTTATTTAAGAATTTCTCAGAATTTGGTTGGAAAGTACAAGAACTAAATCAAGTTTATTTTATGTATTAATCACATTTATATAGCTGCCTATCTCCTTTCAAAGGGGAGTTTAGGAAGTGCTGGGTTCCACTTTGTACAGACATTACAATTCTTTTCCTCGAGTGGTGTTGAGGCAGGAGGGAGCTGCTTAGGTGAACCCACCCAGCCCCAGTAAGGCCAGGTATCTATAACATGCTTACTATAACTCCATATTAGCTTTGCATTAAACTTTGATACACTTTGATTCTTTACTTCCTCATAAGTATTACAAATATTACTGGAACTGTGTGGCAAGCTACTGTACAAGGATGGGCACAGGAAATCATCGTGGGTGTAAGATATTAGAACAGAGAAGTTACAGAAAACTGTTGGTATGAAATCAGCACTTTGCTTTCCTGTTTTTCATACTTTTGTGTGAATTTTTGCTTTTGTATTTTTCCAAAATGTACTTCCCCATTCTGAACAGGGGCTTGGACGTTTTGTATGAATACGCCTCTTGTTATGCCTTCTGATTGACAAAGTTTGATTAAAGGTATAAAATCACTGCCCTGGGCGTAGCCCGGACAGTTCAGATTTTGGTGTGCGAACACACTGAACTCGATGCATCAATAAACCTGTCTCTCTTGCACCTTCATGGTCTCAAGTCCTGTTCCTTTCGTAAATAGATTAGGCAAAAGCCTCTATCTGCTGCAACAGTGTGGTGGCCTAAATGTGGAGTTCTAGGCCACTCACAAATCATGAGACTGTGAGTCCGATCCTAGGTAGAGTCAGATATTAATTTCTCTTGGCACAATGAGAATATATATGCTGAACAAAACTCTGAATTGGTGACTGGAAGGGCATCTGGCCAGTAAACACTCAACTCCATTCAGTGCCTAGACACCACCCCACATGGGGTAATTAAAAGGAGATGATGATGATGATGATGATGATGATTGCAATTGCTTTCCTCCTTTTGTTGCTTCCAAATATGTTGAACTATGTTTTGGTCCATGGTGATTGGCAATGAGGGGAGATATTTTTACATGCCTGCTCTAAGATAGTTTTCCAGAAATAAATATTAAATATCATTCCTTTTCCCACTCAACTTCAGGGAGTCAATATTGATGCTAATGAAGCCAAGGCAACATGAACAGTCCATGAAGGAGAGTTACTATCAAGCTGGATGAAACCTCAAGATTTGGGGACATTGAAACAGTTTTTGATTGTATTTCAAGGCATATAAAATCAGAAGGCATAACCCAATAACCAAATCTTGCTCAAATCATTGCTATCCATTGCCTTAAATATCCAAGGAACTCATAGTAAAAGTAAAAGTTCCCCTCGCAAACATGTACTAGTCATTCCCAACTCTAGGGCGCTCATCTCAGTTTCAAAGCCAAAGAGCCAGCACTGTCCGCTGTTCCCTTCCCACCAAAGGTGGTCCCTATTTTTCTACATGCATTTTTACCTGCTTTCAAACTGCTAGGTTGGCAGAAGCTGGGACAAGTAACAGGAGCTCACTCCGCTACATGGCGCTAGGGGATTCAAACCGCCGAACTGCCAACTTTTCTGATTGACAAACTTAGCGTCTTAGCTGCAGAGCCATCCCTTATAAAGGAGCGTCCCTTATAAGGAAGTCATAGTTCTACTCAGAACAAAATTTACGTAGCTCAAATGTAAAGATGATGTTAAGTCGAGTGGGCTCCTGGCGGTAAAATTCACAAAGCTCTTGGCAGCTTTATGGAAATAATTTACAATTGCTTCTTTTGAACTGTTTTCAATTTCTCATTCTAGCTTATGGTTTTTCCAATTCTAATTGGGTTCCTTAGTCGAATATTGCAGGTATTAATTTCTTTTTTCTTTTTTCCTTTTTGCAAACTAAGCTAGTTATTGCTACCTGCTGGTAAAAAGAACCTTCTAGTCCAGATCTAATATTTGTGACTATTGATTCATCCAGGTAGCTTTCTTCACAAAAAATTCAGAGAAGATACGAAAAGGCTTTACTACTGACATCTTCCATAAATCCAATTTCTCAGACTGGCTCAGTTAGTTTTTTGTTGCTGAAATCCAAAACAAACTTTTCAAGATCAGCCAAGATTGGCTACAGAGATTCCTGGCTTAATGGGAGACAATGGCTAAGGCGGTGATCTTGCCAATAACTATGAAATACAGATCTTTGGAAAGATTTAATGAAAGAAAGCAAATGAAATTCTGAATTTGGACTACATACTTAGTAACAGTCAGCATGTTCTGTGCCAAATAACGATTTGACCCTGTTCTACAGAGAAAGCTCAACAAACAGAAATCACATATTTTGGGCATATCGTGAGAGCAGATAACAGAGTAGAGAAATTAATTATGTTCGTGAGGTGGAGGGAAATAGAAGAAGGGGAAAGAGCGAGAAAGCAGGATGGATGCAATAAATAAAATTATTGAAATATTGTTGTTAAAACTACAGATAAGTGGAGAAAGGTCAAGATGATTAGTATTTGACTGTACAGTCATCTGAAGTCAGATATAACTTGATGACAACCCTAACTAATTATGAGAAAGGCAACTAGGGCTGTGATAGTCAGCTACTCTCAAGGGAGGTATTATGGGATGCCACATTCATATTCTCAGTCGGGAAATGTTACTTCCCTTACAATGATAATAATGTAAACCTAAGGCACCGAAGAGCTGTTGTTCTAATTTCTTGTAAGTATTTTTGGTTTCATTCATGTAATTCACTTTGCATATCCTTGTGGAATAACATTTCGTAGGTAGAGTACGCTACATCCATACTAAAGGAAACAAAATACACAATCTAGACCACAGGACCAGGCTTAGCTTATTTAAATCTTTGGTATAGCTTCCAGAGTCAGGTTCCAAGGAAAGTATATAGCTAAGTGTTGTGGCCCAGCAGGAGCCGTTGAAGCTGCCACCAGACTCCAACAGCGAGGGGCCCTATGAGTCGGCTCTGGAGGATGTGGACGACCCTGGACAGGGTTCCGACTCCCAGCAGGGTGCAGAGAGGCTGGTTGGCCACCAGGAGGTGCCTGAGCCTTGGACCAGTGGGGAGGAGACAAGGGAGAGTGATCCAGAAGCCAGCAGTCAGTTGTTCCTGGATGCACGCCATTGAAGAGCTACTAGGCATCAGGAACAATTATGCAATTACAGGAGGTAATTGCGCTCAGCTGGTGGTCATTAGGCTCCTCTCCAGACTATAAAAAAGACTGTTTGTGCACACGGCCTTTTGCAGAAGTCAATGCAGGAACTAATGTCAGAGAACATTATTGTGAGCTTGGTAGGCTGCATTACTGCCACGGCTTATCTGTGTTGGATTGCTGCCAAGGCTTATCTGTGCCAGTTTGCTGCCAAGGATCTTTCTGTCTGTTAATTAAATGCCGTAACTTATCTTTGGCTCGGAGTGTGTGTTGGTGTGGGATGTGGGGGGTCAGAACAGCCAATAAGAGGAAGGACTAGACCCATGACTCAAGGTTAGTTTGACCCATGATGTGATATCAGTTTGATTTTAATTAAATGAAGATATAATATGCACGTGGATTTTTATAAAGGAGAATATGTATTGCCCAGGGTTGAAATGAAGCATCCTTTGTGCTTTCTAAGCTTGGTTTTTTTTTTTTTACAGATACAGATTAACAGAGTTGGAAGTGACCTTGTAGGTCATCTAGTCCAACACCAGCCCAGACAGAAGACCCTACACCATTTCTGAAAGATGGTCGTCCAGTCTCTTCTTGAAAGCTTTCAGTGATGAAGCTCCCACAACTTCTGAAGGCAACTTCTGTTCCATGGGTCGATTGCAAATTAGATGACAAAAATTGGTCCAAAGACTATCTTGAATCTGTAGAGATTCTCAGTCATTCAGGTCATGGTTGTCCCAAAGGTGCTTTTTCAGAGACTTTTGCTTTTCTTTGAAGACTGTTGTGGTCCAGCAGGAGCCGTTGGAGCTGCCACCAGATTCCAACAGCGAGGGGCCCTATGAGTCAGCTCTGGAGGATGTGGAGGACCCTGGACAGGGTTCCAACTCCCAGCAGGGTGCAGAGAGGCTGGTTGGCCACAGGTGGTGCCTGAGCCTTGGACCAGTGGGGAGGAGACAAGGGAGAGTGATCCAGAAGCCAGCAGTCAGTTGTTCCTGGATGCACGCCATCAAAGAGCTACTAGGCATCAGGAACTATTATGCAATTACAGGAGGTAATTGCGCTCAGCTGGTGGTCATTAGGCTCCTCTCCAGACTATAAAAAAGGCTGCTGGTGCACACGGGCCTCTTGCAGAAGTCAATGCATTGACTAAAGAGAACTGTTGTAACTAACTTAGCAGGCTGAAGGCCAAGGTTTGTCTGAGTTGCTGCCAAGGTTTGTCTGAGTTGCTACCAAGGTCCTTATCTGTTTGTTTGCTTGGCTTTCAGCCACTGAGATTTTGGTCTTGCTATTAAAGTACATTCTAGTTAAGCTTGTCTCGGCTTTTGTTACTGGACGGAGGAGGGGGTCAAAACAGAAGACATTTCACTTCTCATCCAAGAAGCTTCTTCAGCTCTGACTGGATGGTGGAGAATGGGAGGATCTATAACTCCTTGCAGACAGCTGGTCATTTGTATTCTTTTAGCAGGTCATTGAGGTCACTTGGAGGTTTATCTGTGTTCTCAGGATCACCTGAGCAGTTCTCTTGGTTCCTGTAGTTTGCACTTTTAGCCGTACAATTTGGAATGAGCTCCCTTTGAATGGTGTGGGAGTGGGAATGGATTTCCAGAGGAAAATTTGCAGACTAAAGGAACCAGGAGTGCTATTCAGGTGATTCTGAGGACACAGACAAACCTCCAAGTGCTTCAAAGACCCTCTAAAAGGATGCAAATGACAAATTGCCTGCAAGGAATACAAATCCTTCCCTTCTCCACTATCCTGTCAGAGCTGAAGAAGCTTCTTGGATGAGAAATGAAACGTCTTCTAAAAAAACCCCAGAAAGTCCAGTTGCCTCCTGAAAAAGTACCTTTGGGGCTATCTTGAGTCATTTTTTTATTGTTGTTTTAACCAACAACGATGAACGATAAAGTTTCCAACTCTTGAGGACTTTATAAGCAAGTGTTTTCCATGACAGGGGTCAAGCACAGCTTCTTCCAATTCTCAGCTTTCTATCAGAATTGACGTTGTCAAGTTGGCGTGTTCTGTGCTTGCCTCTTCTTCTTGTTCCATGAACCATTTCTAGCATCGTTGTCTTCTCTGGTGAATTTGGATTGGATTGGATTGGATTTATTACATTTATATGCCGCCCTTTTCCCCGAAGGGGACTCAGGGCGGCTCACAATTCAGTCAGGGAAGGGGGTACAGACAGGGGGATAAAAAGACGAACATAACAATACAAAATTTAAAACACACAACAACCATACCATTCGAGAAGGGGGGCAAAAGCTCTTTAGCCCCAGGCCTGTCGGAACAGCCAGGTTTTAAGGGCTTTGCGGAAGGCCTGGAGGGTGGTGAGGGTTCAAATCTCCACGTGGAGCTCGTTCCAGAGGGTCGGAGCAGCCACAGAGAAGGCCCTCTTCCGGGTAGTCGCCAGTCGACATTGGCCGGCGGATGGAATTCGGAGGAGGCCTAATCTGTGGGATCTGATCGGTCTATTGGAAGTAATTGGCAGCAGGCGGTCTCTCAAGTACCCATAATTTGCAACATGACATGGCCAAAGGAAATCATAAATCAAACTTAATCCTATGATGTTATCCTCTAGTGATGTTTAAGTTTAAGTTTAAGTTTAATTTTATTTATAGGCCGCCCAATCCCGAAGGACTCCAAGCGGCTTACAGAAGGGAAAAGAAAAAAAAAATAAAAGAAAATAAAAATAAAATAAGACAAGTTAAAATGACACAAATACATTCATTTCAGTCGGGGCTGGACCTCAACAAGGAGGTCAACAGCCCCAGGCCTGCCAGAAAAGCCAGGTCTTGACAGCTTTTCTGAAGGCCATGAGAGTGGGTGAGGTCCGGATTTCTGGGGGTAGTTCGTTCCAAAGGGTCGGGGCAGCCACAGAGAAGGCTCTCTGTCTCTGGTTTTAGAGTCATTTAATAGCCAGCACTTATTTTATTTCAGAGTTTTATTCATTACGTCAGCGTAAGCCTATTTGTGTCTCTTTGGGCATTAGAGCAAAACGTGGGGGCACATTAGCAAAGCAACCACTTTTATTTCAATATGTGCTCCTCCAAATCATTCTAGCAAAAGATCATTGTTTGCCACATACCTTAATAAAAATGTATCGTCACGTAACGAGCCTTGGAAGTGATTAAATGTTTAAGCATATTTTTTATTATTATTTTAAAACGCCACGGTGAAGTGGAAAATTAGACAGTTGCAAATGAGTTGATTAAGATTGTTTCCTTTGTTAAGATTTTAAGTGGGCGATGGCATTGTCAGAGTAGCGGCACTTTGCTGAAGGACATTATTTTAATGTATTTTTTTTTTACAATAATGAGGGTGCCACTGGCCCCCTCCACAAGCAGATGGCAAGATACGAGTTTCATAATTAATACATTTATTTATTCTCAGTTCAACTGAACTGCAAGAGATGCGTTAGCTGCCTGCTGTCGCTGGACCTTAAATGAGATACCGTTTTCCAGGGAACTGAACTGAACTACTCATTTTTTAAGCCCACATTTGAAGATTAATTAATTTTTATGCAAGTCTGAATATTCCTGCCTGTTGTGAATGATGCATATCGAAACACCCATCCCTCAAATTCATGATCTCAGGCGTCCGTATGTCGGCCAAGAAAACGCAGAAACTTTGTTACTTCCTGCAGTTACTTCCTCACCGGCTCAGGGTCGACTCAGCCTTCCATCCTTCCGAGGTGGGTAAAATGAGGACCCGGATTGTTGTTGGGGGCGATATGCTGACTCTGTAAACCGCTTAGAGAGGGCTGAAAGCCCTATGAAGCGGTATATAAGTCTAACTGCTATTGCTATTATTATGTGGCACTAGGGATTCGAACCGCTGAACCTCTGACTTATTTGATCGACAAGCTCACCATCTCAGCCACTGAGCCACAGCATCCCTGCTTCCTTTAGATAGAAGCTTCCTATAGATAGAAAGTTGCTTTAGTTTCCCCGGTAATTGATAATCCTCAGACATTTGTCAGGAATCTAAAGTGGAGGAGCAATTAAGCCATTGGGAGTTCCGTGGAGTTCAGCAAACCCAATGGATTTATACATCTTTAATGTTATTTATATTTTTCTCCCTAAAGCTGACCACAGATTAACAACAGACCGACAAGAGGCAACCAAAGTGAAACTTTCAGGGCTTACAGTATCTTACATTCAGTTCTTATACCAGTTCCTTAGCAATATATTAGCTTCCTTTTACATTTTATCTGGTCTTTACAACTTGGGGGTTTACTTGCTGAGATTTACAATCTATGATCTACAATTGATGGCAGCTTTATTGACTCCCTAAGGTGACTCCTCTTATCTTTCTTTTTCCACACTCTTAACTTGGTTTCCGACTGAACAACAACAACAACAGAAAAAACAGATTTAGAAATTAAAAATGTATTCTTTCAGAATTAATTTCAATGATAGGTATGACGAATTAGTGACCAGGTTTGAACAGTGTGTCAACCTATACCAGAAACTGGATGAAAACTGCAAACAGTGTTCCGGAAAGGAGGATTAGAAAAGTTTCTTATCAAATATTATGGATGTTTAGCTAGAATAGGAAATAAGGATTCAGTGCTATTGGAAGATTTTAGAAATATCAAATGAAATGCCAGTAGGTGGTTATGTATTAAATCTTGGTATATTTTATGATGAAGGACGTTTAAACAATTATAGTTAAATAAAAATGGAGGTATAAGAAAAGAAAGGAAGGGAAGAAGGAAGGAAGGAAAGGAGGGGAGGATAGAAGAGAGAGGAAGAGAAGGAGAGGAAGTAGGAGAGGAAGAAGAAGTGTGGAGGAGAGGTAAGGGAAGAAGAAAGAGGTAAGGGAAGGTGGGTAGAAGGGAGAGAAAAAGAAGAAGAAGAAGAAGAAGAAGAGGGAGGAAGAGAAAGAAAGAAGGAGAGAAGGTAGGAAGGAGAAGGAAAAGGGTAGGAGTAGGGAAGAGGCAAGGGAAGAAAGAAGGGGATGGAGACGAGGAAGGAAGGAAGTAGAGAAGGAAGGGAGGGAGAAAAGAAAAGAAAGAGAAAACAAGGTGGTGTCTTAGCAGGTACAAAGGATGGTAAACAAAGCATTTTAAACTATACCTTACAACCTTTCAAATGGAATAATAATAATATAAGAAGGGCAAAGAAAAAGAACAATTATGTGAATATATATCTATAATCTGTATGTAAAAGAATAAATGACAGTAAAAATATAAAGCATAATATAGGTAAATAATATTTGATCATAAGTAGCTAAGTTTAAATAAATAAAGAAATGCACATAAAAATGGATAACGAATAAGGAGATTATGAATGAAAGATAGAAATGTATAGTAGGGAAAATACTAACTGCAAAGAAACCGATTCGGAACTGTGGTATGATATACGATGGAACTTATTGTTCCTATGTTGTTTTTAAGTTATGTGTTTGTTTTTGTTGATGTGCTTATGTGTTTAAAAAAAATGGAGGTATAAGGGTAACATGTATAAATATCAGAGGTAAAATATTATGGCAGAAGATATAAGGTTGTTTTGTTATTAGAAAGATGCAGGCTGATAGATGGAAGAATATAACTTAAAACTAGTTAAACTTAGAGAAACTTAGCAATAATAGATATAACTAAATAAATAATTGATAATGATAATAATGTACACAATGTGCAGTGCTATGATAAGTAATAATTGGATATGAATATTGATTAGGGGTAAAATGTTATGACACAGGATATAGTTAAATAAAGGAGGGATAACGATAACTTATATACATATACATGAGTATGATATAAGGAAACTAGAAAACTGCTAACAGCGATCTGGAAAGGAGGATTAGAAAAGTCTGTTTTTAAATATTATGGATGTTTAGTTAGAATAAGACATAAGGATTCAGTGTTATTGGAGGATTTTAGAAATATTAAATTAAATGCCAGTATGTGGTTACGTATTAAATTTTGGTATAGTTTATGATGAAGGTCGTTTAAATAATTATAGTCAAACATAAATGGAGGTATAAGAGTAACATGTATAAATATTTGAGTTAAAATACTTGAGTTAATATGAATTATGCTTGATGACTGTGGAAGAGATGCATGAAAACCTTTGGTAACCAACTGCTACAATTTCTACAGTATGTATGGATGAGAATTTTTTTTATATTGTTTCTTATGTTTAAAAATAAAAAAAAATGCAAAAAAGAAAAAAAGAATTATTCTCACGCTCGGGAGTTCAAAGTTTAGAGATTCCAATTTCTCTTGAATCTTTCATGAAATATGGTACTGATGGTTGGGTACCAAAAAGAGCCGAGGTGGCGCAGTGGTTAGGGTGCAGTACTGCAGGCCACTTCAGCTGACTGTTATCTGCAGTTCAGCGGTTCAAATCTCACCGGCTCAAGGTTGACTCAGCCTTCCATCCTTCCGAGGTGGGTAAAATGAGGACCCAGACTGTGGGGGCAATATGCTGACTCTGTAAACCGCTTAGAGAGGGCTGAAAGCCCTATGAAGCGGTATATAAGTCTAATTAATAAATAAATAATAAATAAATAAACTCAAGATAGGAGGTGACCAAAAGTGGGAACAAATGAAACAATTACTTCCTAATGTTTGCACTTTTTCCCCCCTTTTACTAACACATTTCTAGCTTGCAATAAATATCCATTCCAATTCAAAAGTTCTGCCAAGTCAGATGTCTTTCATCCTTGGCTTTGTATGAGACTTTTTTCTTCCTTTGAACTTCCTTGACCCTTCCCTTTGTTAAATATCATTCTGCTCTTTTCATCTTATTTCTCTAAACCAGTGTGTGTGTGTGTTTTGGTGTGCACTATGCACGCTCTTTTCCTTACGTTCGTCTGAAGTCCTTGTTTAGAAGATTTTTTTAAAAAGGAAAAGTTGAACAAACATTTTGTTGGCATCTGCACGCCTAAGGAAAGAAAGTGTTTATTTTCTTCTTCTCCTGGGCCCTTTCACTCTCTCCCACCACTAAAGGAGATGGATGCCTAACAGCTGTTCTCCCATCACCTTCTTTTCCCTTTGTAATATTCACAAGACTTGAGCTCCCAGTAGTTTGCCACCAGCTGAAAAAGGTGTGCCTTTCCATTGAGGCTTAAAGGCATCCATCAAAGAAGGTAACAATTGCTTTCCCACTTGTACGAAGCGGGGACTACTCACTCCTCAGTCGTGAGCATGTCTCGGTGCAAAAGGTTATGTTTTTGTTCCTTTTTAAGGTGCAATACCGAGTAAGTGGATGCTACTGGG
Organism: Thamnophis elegans; assembly: GCF_009769535.1. NCBI lineage: Eukaryota > Metazoa > Chordata > Lepidosauria > Squamata > Natricidae > Thamnophis > Thamnophis elegans. Next base: position 63,117,293 of record NC_045551.1, on the reverse strand, counting down.
TTATCCCACAAAATGCTTTCTACCATGAGCTTTCATCAGAAAATGCCGCAGACAAATTGTTTGCCAGCAACAAAGAGATTTGTCACCCACACAGCTCAAGAAGAGAGTGTCAAAAGGAGACCTTTAATGGCTAGAGCCATAGTAACAATCAAGGAAAATGAATTAGAGAAGAGAAATATGCACACAATTAGGAAACAGATTCGGGGAAGAGAAGCAGTTAGAAGAAATGTCCATCTAGGTTCAATTCAGAGGTGCGTTCCTACCAGTTCGCACCTATTCAGTAGAACCGGTTCGTCAAATCTACCGAACCGGTTAGAAGAGGTTCCACCAGTGGACCTGGAAAGCAGGCCACACCTACAGAAGAGATGCCAAAAAGTTTTGAAACCCACCACTGGTTCAGTTCCATTTTTTTTTTGGGGGGGGGGGGAAGGGGAGGACACTGGAAATATGGAGGATGCTTGGAAGGATGGTTTAATGGTGAAGCAGAACCACCAAACACATGAGTGATTTTAGGCAGCTGACCATCTGGTTTGATGAGCACAGGGATTTTTATCTTTAGAATAGCAGAGTTGGAAGGGACCTTAGAGGTCTTCTAGTCCAACCCCCTGCTTAGGCAGGAAACTCTACACCACTTCAGACAAATGGTTATCCAAGATCTTCTTGAAAACTTCCAGTGTTGGAGCATTCACAACTTCTGGAGGAAAGTTGTTCCACTGTTTAATTGTTCTACCTGTCAGGAAATTTCTCCTTAGTTCTAAGTTGCTTCGCTCCTTGATTAGTTTCCACCCATTGCTTCTTGTCCTGCCCTCAGGTGCTTTGGAGAATAGCTTGACTCCCTCTTCTTTCTGAAATATCGAAACACTGCTGTCAAGTCTCCCCTAGTCCTTCTTTTCATTAAACTAGACATACCCAATTCCAGCAACCATTCTTTGTATGTTTTAGCCTCCAGTCCCCTAATCATCTTTGCTGCTCTTCTCTGCACTCTTTACAATTAGTTCTGCAGCATTTTGTAATTTAGAGGCTTGTTTTGTCTATTTTGTGATTGGATTTTAATGAGTTTGTCTCGGGAAGGCTGGGAATGAGTTGGGGTTTTTAATCTTCTTTAACACATGGCTTCCTTGGGGTTTTACTCCTGTCTTGAAATATGCATTTCTAAAAGTTGTCCCCTTAGTTTCTACTTGGGACAGAGAGCTGAGGCTCTGCGTTTCTGTCTTTGCAAACAGGTTTCTCCTGTAGGGAAAATAAAACATTCTGACTTTTTAAAATATTTCTTAAAATATTTAATTCTCTTGTTGGAAGAAATGTCCTTCTGGGTTCAGTTCCAACTGGGGGAAAAGACACTGGAAACATGGAGGCTGCTTGAAAAGATGGTTTAATGGTGGACAGGATCACATGGCTTGAGCTCCTGAACAGAAAAGGGGGATCACATACTTCCAGATGTTGGGTGAAGAAGAAAAGAGAGACCGAGTTGCTGAAAGTTCCTGGATTTATGCCCTCCCTGGCCTTTGAACTTGAGCTTGTATTCTGATTGGTTGACAGACTCCCATGCGGCCATGCAGGGGCAACTCTTTAGGTTGTGTTTTGAGCCCGAGTTTGGTTGAGCGTTGCCCTGTGGTGAATTTCTGTAGAAGGCGAGTCCTACCTTTGTTATGTAGAGTAGACTAGCTCAGGGCTTTTTAATGGGCCAGTGACAAAGGTGGGGGCTGTTAAGTGTGAGTCTGTTTTGCTGCCTAAAACATGCTTCTCCATTTCTTATCCAGGGAAATATAATATTCTGCCTGTTCAATATTTCCCAGGATATTTCATTTTTCTAAGAGAGGGGTGGGTGCTAACTTCCTGCACTTCTAAGAGGGGTGGGTGCTAACTTTCTTCAGATACAACACCCTTCATTTGAAGGAGGGAAAAAAAAAACCCAACAACTCTCCTTGACTTTGGAGAATGCCCTAAGTCCAACATTTTTTGAAAATACTTGCAGTGTATCTGAGATTTGCAACACCAATTTATCTAAATGAATGCTCAGAAAGCAGCCATATTCTATGCAGCCTTTGCCTCTGGTACCATTCTGACTATTCCACTGCTTATAAAACCAAATAAAATGTATAGCTTGTAGTTTGGGAGAAGCAATATAGCCGAGCGAGCTTCGGAGAAATCCATCAAGCTATTGATTTTTAGTTTCTATCTCAGAATTTTATCATATCGCTTCACGAAATGATACATGGGCTCTTGTTTGGCGAAGCACCATCGCAATCAGTTATTTCTAAATTAAATAACACTTGGTAGTTCAAAATATGGGGAGTGGGACAGATGGAACTTTTTTGTAAAAAAACAAAAAAGACAGGACAAGGTTAGTAATGAATAATTCGAAACTATACTCAGGCCCAACACACATTGTGCATCTTCTACTTGTCATTGATGATTCTCATGTGTAGTGTTTTTGTTATCAGCTGCAGTGAATCACTGTTTTTATTTTAACTTGAGTTGCTTCTCTTTCTCTCTCTCCGAAGAACACGAGCTAAGCCAGCAATGTAATTTATCAAGGGGGGGAAAAAAAACACCTCCTAGATTTTCTGGAAGTTAAAATTCTAAGAGGGGATTGGATGTACCTTGTTTTCGGGTCCAAATACCTGTTCTGACTTAGGCTTCACCAAATCAAGAAGCAACTCCTTGCCCCAACAAAACCCACTTTTATTAAGCGAATGTGAATCCCTCTCATTTACATCCAGCAAAGTCTCAACAAACAGTCTTTCAAGGGTGAATTTACAACCACAGACCTTATCAGGCTTGGAGAGCTGCCAGGCCGATATCTCCCAAATGCAATGTTGTACAAGAAAATACTTGGCAAGGAATCTCTGAGAGCCACGAACAAATCTTCACACTAATTAATTATATAATTATAGACCCATCTTGATTTATTAGTACTTTTTAATAGCTTGCTTTCTTAAGTATTTTAAAATTCTCTTTTAATACTGTCTGAATAGGTAGCATTGATACACGTATGAAAGTGAATGCCATACCCTGCTTTGGCTATATACTATAAGTAAAAATGGACATACTATTTTTTATCTGCGATGCATTTCCATTATAATTACTACTGTATGTATATAATTTATATGGCACCTTTGTCTTCGGTTTGACAAACAACAAATGCAAAAAAGGTGAAATCTAATAAAAAAGCACTGTGTGATCCTCCATGTCAGAAATTTAATTAAAAGGAAATTGACTGTATGAAATCTTGAAATCTGATTGACAGGTCACATAGAGTTATCAAATCCACCAGTATAATGACACGGAAATTCTAGGTGGCTGCATAAAATTTAACTCAAAAATCCACGTTGAATCTATCCAATTCACACAATCTTACTGATAAATACATCAGTGAACAATTAGAAGCTTGGTTAAAAAAAAAAGCTGCATGTTGAATTAACGACAATTGCTGATAAAGCCAAAAGTGCTTTTTCAAAAGGCAACTGGACTTTGTTTTTTAAGACTTTCAAAAACAAAGTCCAGTTGGGTTCTGACCTAGGTTTCCCCCAAAAGCATGAGGCAGATTCCTGGTCCCGACAAAACCCCTTTTATTAAATGAATGTGAATTCCTCTCATTCGCATTCAGCAAAGGCCTGGCAAACAGTCTTTCAAAGGAATATTTATGACTACAGACCTTATCTATCATGGAAAGCTGCCATGTAAATATTTTCCTAATGAGGTGCTGTGCAAGGAAAGACTTGGCACAGAGTCTTTGAGATTCACGGGCAGATCTTCACACTCCTGAAATGAATCTAACGACCGAATGAACAAATTGTTTCTGGCAAAATCTCACTCCCCTTTTGCTCCTCTTTTATTTCCTGTGGGAGGGGCCAATCATCTTCCACCTGTGATTTTACTCCCAAGTCTACTCTGGTTTCTGAGTTGTTCTTTTCTTCTGGCAGCTCTGCGCATGCGGACACTGGGAACAGGCTCCAGCTGTTCCTCTGCCTCACTGCTATCTAGCTCCGTAGGCACCTGATCACTGCCAGATGGCCTTGGCTACATCTCTGCCTCCAATGCAGAGCCCTTGTCCGAGCCTTCCCCAGCCTCCATGACTTTGAATTTGAATTTTAATGAATTTGTATGCCGCCCAATCCCGAAGGACTCCGGGCGGCTTACATAAAAACGAGTTAAAAATTAAAAGAATTTAAAATACAAAGACAAAGCAGTTAAAAGAACACAACATGCACTCAATCTTAGTGGGGCTGGAGCTCAATCAAGGATCAGCAGCCCCAGGCCTGCCGGAACAGCCAGGTCTTAGTAGACTTCTGGAAGGCCGAGAGAGTGGAGAGGGTCCAGATCTCAGGGGGTAGATCGTTCCATAGGGCCGGGGCAGCTACAGAGAAGGCTCTCCCCCGAGGAGCCGCCAGACGACATTGCCCATGCTCCTCCCCAACCTCCTCACTGGCTGCTGGAGAGCCACAACAAGTTGGCTTTGGGTCAGCCATGACCTGAATGACTGAGAATCTCCTTAGGCAACTTCTGATAGAATCCATCTCCCATCTTCAGAAAGTTTAAAGCAGTAGATATGATCTCTTATCTCTTCAGCTCTATCAACATGCTAAATTGTCCCCAGGGAAAAAAAAAAACACTTTGCCCTGGAGTTTCTGGACAAAAGACACAACGTATAAATAGCAAGTAAATATAAGTATACATATACATATAAGTATACATATACATATAAATATACATATACATATACATATAAGTATACATATACATATAAGTATACATATACATATAAGTATGCATATACATATACATATACATATACATATACATATACATATACATATACATATACATATACATATACATATATTGTTGTATTTGTGCTGATAAATAAATAAAGGGAGACTAATATAGATCTATTTCAAGCTATTTAGCTCTCATCAGCTAGCCATACCCTTACTGGGATTTGAACCTGGGCTATATTACATACTAGGCAGACTTCTTAGCCATTAGGCCACAGGCTCTTATCCGTTATCAGCGAAGCCAGGGTGAAAGGTATCTATTAGATTTCTTTTGCAACCCCCGGTATGCCCAAATATGGGAGGAAGATCACCATTTCCACTCTCTGTCCTTCGGCTCGTCACAAGAGACCATCCAGGCAGAAACCCAATATTTTTACTGTTGCCTTTTTGTTACATTTTGTTGTATTTGTGCTGATAAATAAATATAAATATATATGTGTGTGTTAAAGTAAATGGAAATGTTTAGGGGGGAAACTCTCTAAGCATGAGCAGTCTGGAAAGAAGGATGAATACACCAAATTTATTGAGTGTAGAATGCTGCATAATTGCCGCACTAGTACAAAGACTGCTTGAGAAATGGAAAGGCTGCCGTGCTAAGTAAGAGCCTGAAACAATTTTTGCCAAGCTCCATTGGCTTTTCCATTTTCTTGTAATAATGGATAAAAACAAGCAGAATCATTAAGGACCTGCAACTTGGTTTGATTATGGTTACCAGGTGATGTGGATGAAGAATATGGGATTCTGATGCAGTGAAGCAGAAGGTGAACATGTCATTTAACTGTGCAGAACATTCACAAGAATTCAATGTTTGCTTTGACATTTTTATTCTAGGTCAGTGGAGATATATTACCTTGGCGATAGCAGCAAGTGGTTTATAAAAAATAGGCTGGGGCTACATTTCTGTTGTGTGTATTTACTCGACCTTCTGATTTTTATTCCGTCTTTCAGAACCATCACTTCGAGTTTCGCAGAGGTGGCTGTAAATATAAAACGGTTTCACAAAGTTATATATGTCGCCTGCCCTGCTGCTGTGAATTGGTTATCTCCCATCACACTCTTATCACATAACTGAGTTCCCTTCCCCTCTCGAATCGTGTGGCTGTTGGTTGTTTTAAATGCCCTGTACTTTTTGTTGTAGTTTTTGTGTTTCCCTTCCCCTCCTTGGGTTTGTGCGCCGCCCTGAGTCCCGCTGGGAATAGGGCGGCATATAAATAAAATGAACCTCGAACCTCGAACCTCGAACTGGGAAAGTGTTTTCAAATGTATATTTGTGGAATTTTCTAATCTTCAATTAGCTCAGGATATCGTAGAACTGGTTTTCCCGGTTGCAACGGATGGTTGGACCATAAGAAAGGCTGAGCGCCAAAGAATTGAGGACTTTGAACTGTGATGCTGGAGAAGACTGGACTGGACTGCAAGGTGATCAAACCGGTCGGTCCTAGAGGAGATCAACCCTGATTGCTCCTTAGAAGACCAGATCCTGAAGAGGAGACTCAAGTATTTTGGCCACCTAATGAGAAGGAAGGACTCACTGGAGAAGAGCCCAATGCTGGGAAAGATTGAGGGCAAAAGAAGAAGGGGACGGCAAAGAATGAGGTGGCTGGATGGAGTTTCTGAAGCAGAAGTCGTGAGCTTAAATGGACTCCAGAGGATGGTAGAGAACAGGAAGGCCTGGAGGAATATTGTCCATGGGGTTGTGATGGGTCGGACACAACTTCGAAACTAACAACAACAATCATAGAACAGGCTGGAGATGCTACGTGAAATTTATTTTGTTCTGAAGGTTGTATGCCAGCTCTATTATAGAAAGATCGGAAGGCTACAACTTTAATTCTTTTGCCAAAATAAAAAAATAAAATAAAAATAACAACGCTTAGTGTTTTTTTTTTTTTTTTTCTAAAAGAGGTAGAATCCGTGAAGAAAAATCTCAGAGGTAACTTTTTTTTCCCCCTGCGTGCCAGACTGGCAAAAGGAGAGGAAGTTTCACGTCGAACTCCAAAACTCTAGAAAAATTAAAATGCAGCCTGATAACCTAGAATTCAGTTTTGTTTGAATAATCTGATTGACTTTATTCCCCAAAGCCAAAATGTAATTATAATGAAAAGACTGCAGTGTTATTGCATTTCATGAGGCTGCTATTTGTTGTATTTTATTAGTTTTGTAGCTTTGATATGTTAACATATATCTACATTTGTCCGCTGCATTTATTATGTTTCATTTAATTATATTTCCAGTTCAGATATTTCTGTTTTATCTTGTGTTTCAATTTAATAATTATCTCGGGACTCACTATGCCCTTCTCCTTATGCATTGGTAAAAGATTCTTTATCATAAAACTTGTCTTCTATAATCTAAACTTGATAACAACAAAACAACTACAGCAACAATATATATATATATTTTAAAAAGTGTGAATTTCTAAAAATTAACTAAAACCTATGAAAAATACACGGTGAAATTTTCTAAGCTTTCACCAGTCTTGCCTACAAAAACTGTGGTTTCACTTTATTGGAATCAGTCTTCATGTTTGAGGAATATTTAGGAATAAGAAAAAAAAAACACTATCTAAATATAAGAACTGCAGAAAAAACAATTACTACCAACCAGCCTTCCATTGAGGACCTGTATACTGCAAGAGCCAAAAAAACGGGCTTTGAGGGCTTTAAGTTGTTGCAATTACTCTGAAGAAGCAAGGAATGACATAATTTGTTTAGGGTTAGCTTAACAAAAGAGGAGTTGAAGTACAAGTGAGAATGATGCTAAAGTTTTTTTTTTAGTTTACTTTAGAATATGATTGCTAAAGATTTATACCCTGTATTTGCTCTGGGAAGTCCGGGGGGGAGGAGATTGGGGGGGGGAGATGGGTTCGGGGGGGGGAGGTTGGGGGGGGGAGGTAAATATTTGTAAAAGCTTTTTAAATTTTTAATAAAAAAAGTTGTTGAAACTACACGTGGCACGACAAAACCGCGCTCGACTACAGCGCGCCCGATTAAATTGCGTCGCTGATGTCATCAACAGGGCGACAACAGCAAGCGCAGAGAAAGAAGGGCACTTTAAATAGCGCTTTAAAAGCAAGCCGATTCAAGTTAAGGTAAGGGTTAGGTTTAGGGTTAGCTTTAGGGTTAGCTTTAGGGTTAGGTTAAGGGTTAGGGTTAGGTTTAGGGTTAGGTTAAGGGTTAGGGTTAGGTTTAGAGTTAGGTTAAGGGTTAGGGTTAGGGTTAGGTTTAGGGTTAGGTTTAGGATTAGGTTTAGGGGGGTTAGGTATAGGTTTAGGGGTTAATTTTAGGTTTAGCGTTTACAGCGTGCTTCTGTCTCCGCGCTGTTGTCGCCCTGTGATGACGTCAGCTACACGGTTTCGTCGAGCGCGCTTTAGTCGAACGCGGTTTTGTGGTGGAACCGAAACTACTACCTTCAAAATGATGTTATAAAGCACTGCACATCAGAACAACTAGACACAAGAACAGTTTTTCCCCCCGAATGCCATCACTCTGCTAAACAAATAATTCCCCCAACACTGACAAACTATTTACTAAGTCTGCATTACTCTAATTACTCTTATTTGAAAGAGGGTGTACTATATTACTTACATTCTGCAACATAGTGATATGAATACCATATCAAATCTGTGAAATATGGTTGCAAATTAATATTGAAATTCCAAGCGGAAATCCACTCTGTTAATCTAATACCGAAATCTCTTATTTAGTAATGCATTTTTAAACTGTGTTCTTAAGTACATGCAAATTAAATTTTCAATAAAAAAGTTGTCGCAACTACTACCTTCAAAATGGTGTTACAAAGCATTGCACACCAGAACGACTAGACACAAGAACAGTTTTCCCCCCGAATGCCATCACTCTGCTAAACAAATAATTTCCTCAACACTGACAAACTATTTACTAAGTCTGCATTACTATTACTATTAATCTTCTCATTGTTCCTATCACTCCATCTCCTCCCATTTTATGACTAAATGACTGTAATTTTGTTGCTTGTATCCTTATGATTTTTTTGCACCAATGTGCTTCTTTGAAAACATATCTCTACGCTCAACAGTCCAAATATTTGACAGGTTGAAAATCTAGCAGAATAAAGTCTTGAACAGTTTACAAAAAGATTAGAAGAGAGAGGCTTTTGTAAACTTCAGGATGTTTAGACCAGGGGGGTTATTGGAGAAATAACACAATACTTTGAGTTTCCCTTGAGTAAACCTTTTTACTATTCACAAAATAAAAAAGCTAGAAACCAAACTTTGAACATTTACCTACAACTTTGCATTGATTTGACCAGTATTTATAGTATTGATTTTGAAGATTCATATCTATCATGTCATTTATTTTCTCTCGGGATGTTTGGTGTTGCAGCAAAACAGCCATAAATTTGAAAACCCGGTGAATTCACTGCTCTCACCTGGTTTTCAGGATGCGCTTCCATATTAATAGCATATTAATATTTCTGAACAGCTTTTACAAGAGTACTTTATATATTGTAATTTTTTTAATGTATGAAATTATATTTTAAAGCATTGTAGGCTTTTTAATGTATGAAATTATATTTTAAAATATAAGGAATTATATTTCTAATAAGGCAAGCTATGTGGTTGGCAAGTGATAATTTAGAGATATTATAAATCATCAATTTGAGAAGAAAACATTATTTGTAATAGCAGGTACAATACCGAACTCAGGAAGAAAGCTCACCTCTACAATTTTCATGAAAATGCTCAGTGCTTTCACTTGTAGAAAAATGAACATTTTTAACTCTTACTTTATGTACTAGTTTTCACCTCCTTGGTGTAAATATCCTTATCCACAAATCCAGACTTAGATTTACAAAGGAATATGCAACAAAATTATTGAACAATATCCCCAAATCCTAGGTGCGAGTGAAATATTTCTGAATATTATTCCCTTGCTCTGCTTACTTACAATCTAGATAGAGGGCCTGTGGTAAGGGATCCTAGCCCATCCACCTTCTTCACATCTTATCAGTATATGAATTTAAAAAATGAATACTCAAGTCTTGAAATTGTTCTATCATCCTCTGTGAATAAACTAAGATGAAAGAATTATTTGGGGTCTCTATTTGGCACTCTCTAACTTGGTTGGATTTTTTTATTATTATTATTGCTGTTGTTATTTTAAGCAGATGTTTCATTACCTAACTAAGTAACATCATCAGTTCTAGAAGAGTGTGTGAAATAATGAAATATTAAAGAGCAATATAGAGCTCTATGAAATATAGAGCCGAGGTGGCACAGTGGTTAAATGCAGCACTGCAGGCTACTTCAGCTGACTGCAGTTCAGCAGTTCAGCTGTTCAAATCTCACCAGCTCAAGGTTGACTCAGCCTTCCATCCTTCCGAGGTGGGTAAAATGAGGACCCGGATTGTTGTTGTGGGCAATATGCTGACTCTGTAAACCGCTTAGAGAGGGCTGAAAGCCCTATGAAGCGGTATATAAGTCTAACTATTGCTATTGCTATTGCTAAATATCCTACATTTTGCGCAAGAATTTGAAGTTATGACCATAGCATTCCTTCTTCTCTTTTGCCCCTGGACCAACAATCAGGAGTGAAATTCAGCAGGTTCTGACTGGTTCTGGAGAACCAGTAGCGGAAATTTTGAATAATTCGGATAACTGGAAAATGCCATCTCTGGCTTGCCCCAGAATGGGGTGAGAATGGAGATTTTGCAGTATCCTTCTCCTGCCATGCCCACCAAGCCACACCACGACAACCAAGCCACGTTTACAGAACCAGTAGTAAAAAGAAATTGAATTTCACCACTGCTAATAACCCAACGATCTGGATTGGGCAGAAAAAAAGCTGCTCTAGAAAGCTCATCTGATTCGCAATGGACTTGAACCTAGATTTTCAAAGTGATACTCAATCACTTCAATCACTGCAGCCTATTCTGGTTTATTTATGTATTTGATCAATTGGTAGATTTCTATTGCTGAGAACATGAAATGGGCCATGTCTTCCTAGCTGTTCCCATTCCATATATCTGCACATTTTATTTGAAAGCTAACTGCCTAAATAATATTTCTCAATTTTGGCAATTCTACGATGTGTGGATTTCATCTTCGGCAATTTCCCAGGCAACATGCTAGCTGGGGAATTCTTGCTGCTGGATTGTAAGAAGGATAACAGTGTAAAAATTAGCTAGTGGTAGTCTTGTTGTTCTTGTTTATAACAAATTAAACAAGTATATCAGGACATGGCTTTTTTCACACTAAAACTTTATAATCCTTGGTTATTTGAAAGAGTGTGTACTATATAACTTACATTCTGCAACATAGTGATATGAATACCATATCAAATCTGTGAAATATGGTTGCAAATTAATATTCATATTCTAAGCGGAAATCCACTCTGTTAATCTAATACTGAAATCTCTTATTTAGTAATGCATTTTTAAACTGTGTTCTTAAGTACATGCAAATTAAACTAATACATTATTCTTTTCCTGCATGGAGGTTTACCTTAGCACTCAATAAAATAGGATGAAATTATGTTTTATGTAAACAAATAGCAACTAAATTTTCTTTTCTTTTTTTTTAAAGTCAGAATGCCAATCCTGATTTAGATTAGTCACCAAGAAGGGAAGAGAGATCTATCTCCCTTCTCATGGGATGAATCCTATGCAATCCAGTGATATAGGAATTCAAATAAATAAATAAGAACTTTTCTAAGAGCAATAGTCATGGGAAAAATAGAAACAATTCCCTTTTCCTTAACACCATCATCTCAAACTAACATCTACAGCCAGTCATGTTATATATGTATTTTTCTGATTGTCCAGAGACATCAAAAATCCCAAGGCCGCAATATTGTTTTTTACCATTACAATGTACAGTTTTGGAGAAATGCTTAGTTTGTGTAGGAAGTTATCACCCAGCCCTCTCCCAGAAAAATGAAATATCCTAGGAAATATTGAAAAGGCAGAATATTTCTCTGCATGTGAAAAGAAAGAAACATGTTTTAAAAGACAGAATAGCTCCCTGTAGCTTCCTGCCCATCCCCACTTTGTCAATGGGCCATTAAGAAGGCCAAACTAGTCCACTTTACATAATAAAGACTTCTCCACTTCAGCTCCAGGGGGATGGGATTAAAGCATGATAATATTGGCCCCAACAAACCACATGGCATCTGAGAACACAACCAAACCTGGATTCAAAACACAGCCTAGAGAGTTGCCCATGCATGGACCCATGGGAATCTGACAACCAATCAGAATACATTTCTTACACAGGAACAGGAAACAGAGAGGTGGGACTGAACAGGTTATAAAAAGCCTAGCAAGCCCATCCCTCTTCTCTTCTTCTCCACCAACATTGAACCATGTGATCACCTTTTCTGTTCTGGGCTCAAGCCATGTGGTTCTGTCCACAATTAAACCATCTTTCCAAGCAGCCTCCATGTCTCCAATGTCTTTTTCCCCACTTGGAGCCGAACCCAGAAGGACATTTCTCTCATCACTTGTATAACTGTAAAAGTTTGCTTTATTTCTTTCTTTTTAACCCCATTTGTATTCCTGCATGAACAAATCCCTTAAGTTTTCCTGGCAATAATTTCATAAGTGCTTGGTTGATGTGTTGGTGTTTGATGTTTAATAAATTTATAGGCCGCCCAATCCCGAAGGACTCCGGGCGGCTTACAACAATACATTTAAAAATACAAGTTAAAAGCACAAAAACATAGATTAAAAAGACCACAACATTGGTTATTGTCTCCTTCCGAGGGCATAGATAGAGTCTACCCATTTGGGTTCATGAGAGGTGGTATTCAACCAGTTCACACCGGTTCACTTGAACCAGTAACAGAAATTTTGCTCAGTTTTGCGAACCGGTAGCAATAGCCACATGGCCACGCCCCCTATCGCCGGTTGATCATCCCGCCCATCTGGTCGCCACTTTCTTGCCCTGCCTCTTTGCATACTGGCTCTCAAAAAGACCGGCAACTGGCCACAGACCGCTGAAAAGTTCTCTGGTTGAGCAGCTGCCATCATCACCATCTTCTTTGCGTATGCGCATTCCATTGCCTTGCAAGTCGGACTACGCAAAGAGGCGGTGGCTGGGAGGCTACTTTGCCAGCAGTGGTGGCTGACTGGGGGCGCCAATGAAAACTCAGCTTGCTTTCGGGACTGGACTACCCACCACAGAAGGTAAGCTACCAAACAGGTGATGGTGGGGAAGGAATCAGGGTGTTGAATATTGGTAAGTCCTTGACTTACAACCTAGTGGCTAGCAACAAGCCAAGCTGCGTCCTGATTGGCCAAGCTGCGGCTTGGCTAAGCGCGGGCCGCTAGGGGCGCGCCTATTGGTTTTCCCTGCTTGGCAGCTCCGTATAAATAGCTGTCAAGCATGGAAGGTGCTGAACTGCTTGTGTATATAGTTTTGACTGGTTCTGCCATAAACAAAGCTATTCTTACCTCAGGCTGCCTCCTGCCTCGTCCTTCGTCCGGACTTTAAAACTGGCGACGAGGATGAGATTTCGGCGGTCTAGCTGAACAGCCACCTAGGTTAAGCGAAAGACTTTTAGCCGAGCGAACGTGGAAGAAGAACATTTTTGGTTCACCGACAATTGCGCGATACACATATGCGCACCGACAAAACCGCAACGACAAAACCGCGACGTCAAAATCACGCCCACAAAAGCACACTGACAAATGTGCGCCAATAAAATCGCGTCATCAATAAACTACATAGTGGGACGTGTACGTTATAACCCTAACCCTAATCTTAACCCTAACCCTAATCCTAACCCTAATTGTGGTTGTCATCACGCTTTTGTGGATGCGCGCTTTTGTGGGCGCGATTTTGACGTCACGGTTTTGTCGTCACGGTTTTGTCAGTGCACATGTGTGTGTTGTGCAATTGTCGGGTCACAGAACTGCTCGTGTATATAGTTTTGACTGTTCTACAATAAATGAAGCTGTTCTTACCTTAGACTGTCTCCTGCCTCGTCCTTCGTCCGGACTTTAAAACGTGGAAACAAGGGTGACTAGTGAATAGAAGGCAGGGGTATATAGGGAAAAATTGTTGTATAGTAAAAGTTAGTCCTCGCTGTTACGAATGACAGCTCGGCAGCAGCCAGGCGCGTCTTAGCCAATCAGACGCGCCTGTCAGTTGCCGGGCGAGTCTGAGGAACTATAAAAGGCAGACTCGTTCAAACTGTCAGTTGTTCAGCACCAGAGCAGACGAACACTCCAGTCCAGCTGGAGCTGCTTCTCTGCCTCTCTCTCTACACAGATCATCCTTCTGTTGCTACATTGTTAAACCAGCACCCTGCCTGGTTGTTACCTGTTACTGTTACAAGTTGTGTTAAAATAAATTGGTTACAGAGTTACCGGACACGAGCCTCTGTCTCATTCCTGAAGATATAATACTGGCGACGAGGACTGGGGACCTGTAACCAGAAGAAAAAGGAACCAACTGCCACTTCTCCAACCAACTGCTATGGCCGGAATGCCAATGTTTGCCCCTTCTGGGGTTGGAGGTGAAACCTGGGAGGCATTTCTTGAACAGTTTGAATGCTTTTTAATCGCTAACAACCGTCAAGGTCAGTCTCAAGCGAGGAAATGTGGGTTCTTCCTTACGGCTTGTGGCCCAGAAATGTTTGCCACCGCAAGGTCCTTTGCCGCCCCTAGAGCGGTGTACGACCTCACCTGGCAAGAACTAACAGACGGATTGCAGGCATACTACGCACCTACTCCATCTCAAATAGCCAGACGCTTCGCTTACCGCAGGCGAGTCCAAAAGCCTGCAGAAACGGTAAATCAATTTTTGCAAGCCTTGAGAGTTGCTGCAGCGCAGTGTGAGTTCCCAGATCTTGAGGCAAATCTCGCAGAGCAATTCGTCTGTGGCCTAAAGGATATTTTTCTCAGGCGTAGACTTTTGGGCAAGCCTAAGGTCACATTAGCTTATGCCATAGATGAGGCTCGCGCTGCGGAGTTGGCAGATTCATCCTCCAACGAAATAGAACGCTACCTCGCGCAGATGACGGTTGCTGGAGGGTTACCTGCCACTCAAGCCTCAACCGTTCCAACTCCTCCTCCGCTCCAGCAGCCAACGTACATTACAAATCTAATTGATGAGCTAGCCCCCCTGCCTGACTATCTACAACAACTTCAGGTAGATAGACTTGGAGCACAACCCCGCCGTCAGCAGCCTCGACAGAGTCAAGCCATCAGCTGTTTCCCTTCAAACTCCTCTGCTTGCATTGGCTGTGGCGGAGCGCACGCCCGGGCTAATTGCCCCTTCAAGGCAGCGGTTTGCTGCCGCTGCGGAAAGAAAGGACATTTAGCCCATGTCTGCAAGGCTTCACTTCCTACTCCTTCTGCAGCAATCGAGCCACCTCCTCCATATGGTCCTCCTCCACCCCCGCCGAAGAGCTCGCAGCAGCGGAAACCTGCTCAGCGTCAAGACGAATGCTTTAACATCAATCAAGCTTCTTCGTCCCTGCATGACACCTCCATCAACTCATCCTCACAGGGTACGGACAAAATCAATATTAAAATACTGATTGAAGGGAAGCCGTGTCAGATGGAAGTGGACTCCGGCTCATCAAAATCCCTTCTTTCTTGGGACACTTTTTCTATGTTGTGCCCCCACGTGAAACGTTGTCACTTGTCACCCCTTAACGCAATGGGCAGGGGTATATAGGGAAAAATCCTTTAAAAATTCCTACTTTTTCCTGTGGACATGGCTAGGTACCCAGTGAGGGCATGTGACTGAATGGGTGTGATGTCACAGTCACATCGCGCCCCCCTCATACACATAGCCACGTCCACCAAACTGGTATTTTTGAATCCCACCACTGGCTAAGATCCTTGCGTTCAGGGCTAACTGGTTCTCATCCAATATATATATATATTGTCTTAAATTTCTATTTCCTTCTGGGATTACCTCATTGTTTCTGTCTTCCATAACAATGTATTGCAATGAATGCTTTGTATAACCTCTCAATGTACTGAAGTAATTGTTCCTTCTAGTAGTTCCTCAAGAGATCCGCTCTTGAGATCGAAGAGGCTGGTTTCCTTAGTCATTACCATCTGTAAGAGACATTCTTCTAGCAGAAAAACTGCAACGCTTACAACGGAGGAAGATATCAAGATTGGATAGGAATGTCAAAACCGACCTCTTTGGTCAGGGACAAAACAATAAGTACTTTACAAAAGATTATAAATCCTTTATAAACTTTCTTTTGCTGAATATTGAAAAAAGTAAAATGTAAATTTATATATTTGATGATTGAAAAGGGATTAAATAAAGTGTTGAAGATCTTTTTGTAATACCAAAACCGAGGAGAGATAATAACTTGTTAAAAGGTTATTAATCATTTTCCCCTTTTCCTCCCATCTTCCATCCTTCCTCTCTTCTTCCTCCCTCCCTCTTTCTTCTTTCTTTCTTTCTTTCTTTCTTTCTTTCTTTCTTTCTTTTTCCTTTTTTCCTTTTTCATTTCTTCTTTTCTCTCTAACTTTCCTGTTTCATATTTTTTTATTACATTCATCTTTTATTTATTTACATGGAAATTTTCAATAAAACTATATATGTAATAAAATAAATAAGACTATTTCTTCTACTTCGGGTATAGCTCAAGTCTGGATGAAGGATGTTTCACCTAGCATTAGATGCAGTCTCTTTCTTGCTTTTCTGCTTTTATTTCTATGGAGATTCTCAGTCATCCAGGTCATGGTTGTCCCAAAGGTGCTTTTTTCAGTAGACAACTGGAATTTCTGGTTTTTCTTTGAAGCCATTTCACTTCTCATCCAAGAAGCTTCTTCAGCTCTGAAGAGTTGAAGAGTTGAAGTTCCCCACCATCCAGTCAGAGCTGAAGAAGCTTCTTGGAAAACCAGAAAGTCCAGCTGCCTCTTGGAAAAAAGCACCTTTGGGTTTCCTGCTTTTACTGAAATTACTTTGGTAAGAAGAAGGCAACAGCTACAGATAAAGTTCCTGCTTAGATGGCTTCTTATACTATATCCATCCCTGTTTCATCCATTTACAGTACGTTTCTCCCAGGTGCTCAAATAATAACAATAAACACAGAGAAGAAGATTAACAATGCTCTTTGGTTACCCTCTAGCTTGTTGCTGTTAAATTATGGGAGAGCAAATCCCAAATTGTATGCTGGCAGCAATGCAAGGACTGGTCATACAGCTGGGGTCAGCATTCCAAGTATCATGTGGAATTAAATCAGAGTCCAAGGCAAAACGATCCTTGAAGTTCCAATTTAATAAATCAGACATCTTGGCATTATGCTATGAAATCCCAATACTGGAAATTACATCAGAATCCCACCCTGTTAAAAGTTCATGATCTTGTCCCCACACCCATAATCCATCACATGGTCCAATCTTCTTCTTCCACGCTGGCACCCACACCCAGCTGCTTCCGGTCAGGTGCAAAGGTGACCTTGAGCTTCTAGAAAGGATTTTTTTTTATTTTGAAAACAACACATTCTACCCCTTGATATCCCCCCCCCGCCACTTAATGAGAGTGTGGCAGGCCAAAGATTCTTAAAGGAACCACTGCAGGCCTGACAGCTGGTACGCTAGAGGTCAATAGCCAAGAATTAGCACAGATTTCTAGGTTAGCATAATTCAGATTATTCAAATGGTGACTTTGACAGTCATGCACATGTAGAGATGGCTGGGAACCAAGAGAGGGAATAAATCAGTCTTGATTATCTGCTTTATCTCCTGTAAATTCCTAATCCATGTGTCCCGAGTAGCCACCAGCTCCCCATCGGTACAAATGCTGCACACAATGCCAATCTAATTTGACACCGAGTAGCCTGTTGCGATGTCAGCAGATGGCTTCATATCAGAGTGAAGACAAAGTTGACAGTGAGGTTTTGAAGCCCTCTCAGATTCACATCTGCAGCCTCTGATGGGTGCTTGACAGTTCATTTTGGCAAAGAAAGTACGAAAATTGAGTCGGCCTTCTTTCCCTCTTTCTTTTTATGAGCTGAATAGTTTCCTCTTCAGACAATAGGTACAGCTGGGAATACTTTTGGCTTCAGGCAGCCGATAGATACTTAGCCAAAGATTTGCCAGTAAAACTCTATTTTGAGGAAAAAGCAAAGAGGGGAAAAAACCCCTGTTGCTCATCAACTTCTAACAGTTTCAATGAAGAGTATAATTTTTCTTTCAAATGTGTTTCGGTGTATTTCTCACCAGAATCTCAGCTTTCAGATATATATATGAAATCATCCCCCTTTTCACACTCACTGGTGAAAATTTGCTATGATGGGCAGTATATTTTGTTAAGAAATACAGTGAACCCATCCCATAACTCAAATGAATGGCTGTATTGGCTTCTACACCACCAAATCTTGTAACCCACATTTTGCTTCATTTTAACAGATTGTGGAACTTGGTTTTGCTTATGTGAATTGTTTTTTTTTAAGGATTTCTTTCTCATACTGTTCCTCCAGCACAGGAGTCAGCAACCTTAAACACTCAAAGAGCCACAAAGGTCCTAACCAGAAGCCCCCCCTTCAATTCTGGAGTGGACCAGAAGTCCAGTTCCCCCACCATAGAGTCTCCTCCTAGTGCAGTGTCCTTTTTCCTCTGCTGACCAGAAGTCCAGTTCCCCCACCATAGAGTCTCCTCCTAGTGCGGCGTCCTGTTTCCTCTGCCGATCAGAAGTCCAGTTCCCCCACCATAGAGTCTCCTCCTAGTGCGGCATCCTTTTTCCTCTGCTGACTAGAAGACTGGTTTCCCCACCATAGAGTCTCCTCCTAGCATGGTATCCTTTTTCCTCTACCTGTCCTAACCGAAAGCCCTATCAATTGTGGAGCTGCACAGCGACAGGGAGCCACAGCAGAGGGATGAAAGAGCCACATGCGGCTCCAGAGCTGTAAGGTTGCCCACCCCTGCTCCAGCGCATAAAGGTCATGTCTGAAATTAATCATTTATCTATTGAAGATCATCAGGAATCTAAGCTGAGTAATTATGAGAAAAAGGTGGATTAATTTACAGGAAATATATAAGGAGACAGGCAATATTGCACCTAACCAACTACCTACCAGCAGGGGTAGCAATTGTTGTGTTTCAATCATAAAAAGTTAAAGGCAACCAATAAACAGGGGAAATATTAAATGCAAATTATGCAACTAATAACTAGGAAAAAGAAAAGAGCAATATTTTTAGATAATTCAGCACCTTCAGAGAGGGCCTTCTCTGTGGCTGCTCTGGCCCCCTTGCACGATCTCCCCGTGGAGATTCGGACCCTCGCCACCCTTCAGGCTTTCCGTAAAGCCGTTAAGACCTGGCTGTTCCAGCAGGCCTGGGGCTGTTGAGTTCCACCCCTACTCGAATTGGTTGTGCTTGTTGTGACTTTTTAAATTGTTTTGTATTGTTGTTTTGTTTCTGTTTTACTCTTTGTATTTGTTCCCCTTCCCTCCTGGTTTGTCAGCCGCCCTGAGTCCCTTCGGGAATAGGGCGGCATACAAGTCGAATAAACCACTAAACCACTTTAACTTTGGGAAGCAATTTGAAAGCATGCAAAGATGAGTAAGATAAAATAGGCATCATTTTTGGTGGGAAGATTATAGTGATCTGTACACCTTTGGCATGTAGTCATGCTAGCCACATGACCACAGAAATATATTGGTGTCAATGGTGGTTCCTTCGGCCAAGAAATGGAGATGAGCACCATACCCTACAATCAGACACAATTTACCTTTCTAATTTTGGATAGCATTTTTTGTCTCCACTCTTCCTGATTTTTCAGCACCCTCCCAAAATGGAGATGTAACTCCAGTAGTGAAGAATATTTGAGCTCAGGGTTGAAATGAGTGGTCCTTGGTGCTCTCTGAGCTTTCGACTATTGGCCATATATTAAGTGACTAAAGAATGGTGATGCATAGCACATGTAAGAGTCTATCCTTAAAAAACTAAAGCAACCAATGAGCCTGGCTTATTAAAGTATATCCATTTCAATGTGGCTACTTAGAATTGTGCTACCCTTAGAGATCAAGAATTATAAACATGGAGGCTATGCATGTGCTGAAACATGAGCATAGTAGCAGCACTTATTTGCACTTCATTGGAAAAAAAACTTGTCTTTTTCCAGCTTGCTGTATGCACCTAAACCCATGATGGCAAACCTATTGCACGTGTGCTAGAAGTGACATGCAGAGCCATCTCTTCAGGCTCACCAGCCATCACTAGTTGCTCTTCCGGGTTCTGGTGCGCCGGAGAAGTGGTCTTCTCCCACGCATGTGTGCCAGAAACTGGAAGACCAGGTGACTGGCACACATGCACATGTCGGAAACCTGACTTCCCAGCCCGCACATGCCTCAGAGGTCGATTGCCAATTTCTTTACTACCAGTTCGGGCATGCGCAGAAGCGTCCGGGCGGGTGGGTGGAGCCTCCTACTGCTGTTCTTACTGGTTCAGCTGATCCGGGCTGAACCAGAAGCAATCTACTTCTGGCATGTGTGCTGGGGAGCTGCTCTTCCGGTTCCCAGGGCTTCCACATGTGCGTGCCTGTTTCAACACTTGGTGCTGAAAAGGTTCGCCGACACAAATTAGTCAATTTTATAAAAGAGCCAAATTGTTTGTTGTTTTGTTTGTTGTCTGTCTGTCTGTCTGGCTTCCTTGCTTCAGTGGTGGGTTCTGGGAAGTATGGCCCAGGACGGGCATACCGGTGGTAGCTGGGAGCAGTGGCCACCATATTGGAATGGGGCTCATTTGGTCCGCCCACCCGCCCGCATTCCTTACTGCTTTTTGAGGGATTTTTAAGGCAAACAGGCCTATTGTGCATGCACACACACTGTACGGTGCTTGTGTGACCTCCACCAAACTGTTGGGAGGGTTGCAGGGGTGGTGGTGTGCGCATGTGTGCACAGCATGCATGCCTGATGAGGACGCCCAGCCCCATTGCAGCGTACCGGTTGCAACATGATCTGGAACTCACCACTGGCTTGCTTGCTACTCACATGGAACCAAGAAAAAGAGAGCTTGAATGAATAGCAGAGAAGCATTGTGCTTGCCCTCAGGTGAGGTCTGTGTGTGTCTTCCAAACCTTGGGCAGTCCTAGCATCCCGAAGGCTGACTTCAACCTGGATGTCATCTTATGTCATAATATTCTTAGTAGCCAGCCTGGACTTGTGTATCTCTTAATTTAATTGGGGAGTTTTGTGAAGGTTACACCCACGTTACACCTGTCCTCCGCGAGCTGCACTGGCTACCAATTGGTCTCCGGATGCAATTCAAGGTGTTGGTTATTACCTTTAATGCCCTACATGGCTTAGGACCAGCGTACCTGTGAGACCGTCTACTGCCACATACCTCCCAACGGCCGGTAAGATCCCACAGATTGGGCCTCCTTCAGATGCCGTCGGCCAGGCAATGTTGGCTGGCGGCTCCCCGGAGGAGAGCCTTCTCTGTGACTGCTCAGACTCATTGGAATCAGCTACCCCCAGAGATCCGGACCATACCCACTCTCATGGCCTTCAGGAAAGCTGTAAAACCTTGGCTGTTCCGGCAGGCCTGGGGCTGTTGACCTCATTGTTGAGGTATGGTATGGTATGGTATTTTATTATTTGTATGCTGCCCTTCTCCGGGAGGACTCAGGGCGGCGAACAATTCAAAGGGGAAAAAAAGGGGGAACATAAAAGACAAAATACAAATAATAAAAGTAGGCAACAGTCGCACAACCATACATGTCGAGAGGGGAGGGAACTCATCACCCCCAGGCCTGCCGGCAAAGCCAGGTTTTGACGGCTTTTCGGAAGGCCTGGAGAGAGGTGAGGGTCCGAATCCCTGCAGGGAGTTCATTCCAGAGGGCCGGAGCTGCCACAAAGAAGGCCCTCCCCCGGGTAATAGCCAGGTGGCATTGGCTGGTAGATGGCACCCGGAGGAGGCCAACCCTGTGAGATCTAATGGGTCTGTGGGAGGTAATTGGCAGCAGGCGGTCTCTCAGGTCCAGCCCCGATTAGAACGAATGCATGTGTTGTGATTTTAAACTATCTTTTCTTATTTTCTTTTTCTTCTTTCTTCTTTTGTAAGCTGCCCGGAGCCCTTCGGGATTGGGCGGCATATAAATTTTAATAATAAATAAATAAATAAATAAATAAATAAATAAATAAATAAATAAATAAATATTTTGCAGAATGTTTTGAGCTGGGTGAGGGACATCTCATTCTTTCTCACATGCGTCTCACAAGGAGATTGATGCAGATGAGGAAACCAAAGTTGTTTTTGTTTAGGTTCTGCAGCTAAAAGCGTTCATTAATTGGCCGCAACACAACTTGATATTGACAGGCGACTGGCTGCTCTCCATTAACAGAGGTTTTGAACTCCAGGAAATGAAAGGTGGAGAAAACCACCTGCAGACACAATGGATTCCTCCCAGAGTGGTAAGTATGTGGAGCGTTTAATATCTAATTTGACCTCTCTAGCATATTTTACTTTGAAAACTCTTGACTGATTAAAGTTTATGTATTGAGTGTCTCCCCACCCCCGTGTTATAATTATCACTTGCTGGAATGATTGACTGCTTGCAAACTATTTAAAGAAGAGAATAAAAGTTGGTGGGAATTCGCAAAACGTTGCAAAAATGCATATTGTGAAGGAGAGGAAAAATAAACTGAATGACTTTTCTAAAGATTAAACTGGATCTGGCACTTTATCCACCTCTTGAATTCTTCCCATCTTTATAGCATCTATCTCTATATCTCTGCATCTCTATCTCTAGCTAAACTATCATCTATGTCTATATAGCATCTCCTTCTCTATAGATCTATCTGTCTCAATGCTCTCCACGTGCCTAATACACCTGCCTCTTATTTTTCCTATAACAACAACCCTGTGAGGTAGATTGGGCTATGAGAGGGTGACTGGCCCAAGTTCACACAGATAGCTTCCATAGCTAATTAAGGCCTAGAATTTGTAGTCTCCTTCCATGTTGCTCAGAATTTTATCTCTCTGCTCTTAAAAAACTATTTCTTTTCATCTTTTCTTGATTTAAAAAATGTTCTTAAGTAATTGACACTGAGCTTGTTGATCCAAAAGGTCAGCAGTTTGGTGGTTCAAATCCCTAGCACAGTGCAATGGAGTGAGCTCCCGTTACTTGTCCCAGCTTCTGCCAACCTAGCAGTTCGAAAGCATGTAAAAAATGCAAGTAGAAAAATAAGAACCACCTTTGGTGGGAAGGTAACAGTGTTCCATGCACCTTTGGCATTTAATCATGCCAGCCAAATGATCACAGAGACATCTTCAGACAGTGCTGGCTCTTCGGCTTTAAAATGGAGATGAGCACTGCTATCTGAAGTACGGAAGGACTAGCACATATGTGAGAGGGAAACATTTACCTTTAAGTTACTTTATAATGTAAATCTTGCATTGACCCTGCCATACAAGGAAGTTCCTTTTTTAAGTATCTGCTTTCTAGATCATTTGCACGAAAAGAGGAGGTCAAATTATTTTTTCCTTCCTTGATTTTTGTTACAAACATTTAATATAATCATGTCTACAGGTATTGCTATCAATAGAGATCCAGATAATTGTGGTTGAAGCTCCTTGAAGTCTTTTCTGATTCAGAAAAAAAGGAAATCTCTCCTAAAAAAATAAAATAAATGCTGCTGCAATCTTTCATCCTAAAGAAGAAGGGGAAAAAAAAACATGATTAGGTTCTATCTCTGGTCAACACATTGTTGAATATACACAACCTTTCATAAGATTTCCACCATAAAAACATTTTTTTGTGAGATATGAACACATCAGAATTTCACGTCGTGTTTCTAAGTTGGAGTTGCACTAATTCAGAAAGTTTTGTTGGACTTTCTTAATAATAGAATAGAATAGAATAGAATAGAATTCTTTATTGGCCAAGTATGATTGGTCACACAAGGAATTTGTCTTTGGTGCATATGCTCTCATTGTACATAAAAAGACAAGATACATTTGTCAAGAATCATAAGGTACAACACTTAATGATAGTCAGAGGGTACAAATAAGCAATCATAACTGATAGAATAAATATGCACTATTCTACAAAGATTCTATATTTTCTTTGTTTAATGTTTAATGTCTTCATTTGTCTTCATGAGGGTAAAAGGAATCAAAATATCTACTTCTATTTTGTTGAAACCGTCTCTGCTTTCTCTTATTGCTTTTTCTGGATCCATCAATTGAAGCCAAGTCTTCTCTTTCTCTGGCAGTTTTAGCAAACGGATTGTCTCAACCGGGACATCCTGGTGCAAAGTCAAGAGAATATTTTTTTGCTTTTGTAAAGCAACCTAGGATGGTTATCCCATCATGGCCACCTTCGGATGTGCAGCCAAATCGGTTGTCCTGAGCTGAGGCCAATGCAGCTCATGAAATCGCCTTCCAAATTCGGTCCCAGTTTATGCATATTTTTAAAAGGATGAATAAAACTTAAGAGCTCGCATAATGCATTAATCATTAAAACAAAACGAAAGTCCCTGTAAAGAGGCTGTGCCTTTTATATGCAGACAGCTGCTTCATTGGAGTCAGTGGAACATAAAAAAAAAAACCCTGGTAAATCTATTTTCTGAATTGCCGAATTACTGGAACATTTGTGGTCACGATAAAAGCATGGGAATACTCATCAGATGACAGTCAATAGTGTTAGGAATATAATCTAACGGTTTGGGTTGGCAATATATAAATCATGCAACAATGCTATACCTGTTTCTTTAAATCATACTGATTGGCTGCTGGTTTCCTCAATTGGTCATAAGAGGGAGCCAGAATGACTGTTAGCTCTCTGTTTGTTAGATGCTGGGCTGATCTGATCTGAGTGTTTTGGAAGCTGGCTGTTAGAAAGTGCTGTGAGTTATTGTAAGTTTTGCAACTGCTAGCAAACTTTGAGTACCGGACTGTTTGTATGTTTATGGACTATGTTATTTGGATTATCCCTTAACTGAAAGACATTGATGACTGACTGTCTTATCCGTGTATGATTTGGACAGTTTGATGGACTCTGATACCTCTATTTCCACGAAGTAAAAGGCTATTTAAACAGCAGTGTCTCTGTAGGCTAGTTTGTGTGTTCTCCAACACAGCTCTCACAACGCTTCTCTCAACGTACTCACTCTCCCAACGGGGATGTTACCTAACCAACATCCCTTTTGCACCCTTTAGTATGTGGAGGAATGATGTTCCAGAGAGGGGGAGCCACCACAGAGAAGGCTCTTCTTCTGGGTCACACCAAGTGTATCTTCCTTGAGGATGGAAAGTTACTCCTATTGAGCAAGGTACCACACATATTGTACCTGTGCATTTTATTTTTCTTGCCTAAATGTAGAACCTTACATTTTTTTTGTTTTGTTTTATACATTCTTACTATGTGACCTAACCAGTAATGATAGTTCTGCTAAGTGAACTAATTTGCTTAGGTTGCCCAGAATATGTTCCAACAACTAATAAGATCTATTTAATTATTGTTGGTACTATTTTGCATTCATCCTTCACTTTATATGACACAATGACTGCATTTATATGATTTTTCTTAAGAAGATAAGTATTTCAATTCATTTTTTTTTTGACTAAACTAAAAATGCATATAATACAGCCGACTGTGCTTTTTCTGGCAGAAATAACTAATATATATGATAAGAAATTAATTAAGTAGATCATATTTCTTCAAAATAGATACTGTCTTTTCTGGTCATTTGACTTCCCTTTTTTAACTGGAATAGGCTAAAATGAGATTGTTTCCACCATATTTTATACAAAGATGTCACTCCTTGGCTTTTATTCATGCAAAAATAAAAATGATTTACAAAGAAAAGGGCTTCAAAAATGTAATAGCCTAGATTAAAATACAGTCTCTTTTATTATGTGAATTAATTTTAATATTACATTACCTACTGCGATTATTTTAATAGTTCACACTAGTGACACTTGAAATAATTCTATTCCTATCTTGTGTATAATTGATTGGTGTGTAGATGAAATAAAAGAGTTTATTTTATGCTGGAGGTCAAAGGGCTATAATAATGGAACCTTTGGAGTCATTTTGGAATTCCATAATCAAAATGAATTAAATGATGAAGGATTATTTACCTGGTGGAGTAAATATTATAATGTTAACAACTTTGATCATAATACATATATTGTTACAACAATGATATGGCTATGCTAATATAATTTTAAACATTACAAGAATTGAAATATTAAAAGGGATAAGAGAGGAAAGATAGAAATAGAACACTTACTAATATAAGATTTGTATTATTAAGATATGAAACAGAGGCAGGAACTGGTATCGGGGGGAAATAGCACAATATTACTATAAATATTTTCAGGTAAGATGTTCAAATTAGTACACAGACAAAAGCATTACAAGTTGAAAGATGATAATATTATGTACAACGTTATCATAATAGTGAGAGCATGATCAATGTAAAGTTATCAAAATTGTCACTTTTATTATTATTATTATTTGTTATCAATATGAATGATATCCAGAAGCCACACTCTTCATGTGAGAGATATATGTATATGTATATGTATATGTATATGTATATGTATATGTATATGTATATGTATATGTATATGTATATGTATATGTATATGTATATGTATATGTATATGTATATGTATATGTATATGTATATGTATATGTATATGTATATGTATACTTATTTTTAAAGAATGTGTGGGAGAGAAAATTTGGCAGTGTATAGGTTCCTGTGGTGGGATTGAAATAATTTAACAACTGGTTCTTTGACCTAATGATTTCTTCTAACAACCAGTTCACCAAACTGCTCAGAAAGTTAACAACTGGTTCTCCCGAAGTCGTCGAACTCGCTGAATCCCACCACTGATAGGTTCCTTCTGTTTTATTTTCTAAAGATAGATTAAGGAAAAGTTAAGGACTTGGAACAGGTGTTCTATAACTGTTCGAATGACATCATACCGGGCCTTGCAGTCCAAACAATTTCAATATAACCTTCAAGACAGCAACTGCTACTTCAAAAAGAACAATATGTCACTTATTTGTGCTTGAATTAGTAGAGTGCTTATATTCACAACAGTGGTGGGATTGAAATAATTTAACAACCGGTTCTCTGCCCTAATGACCATCTGGGCAGGCGGGGCTTGGTGGTCACATGGGTGGGTGTGGCCAACTCAACGTCACTCACATCAATGGGCGCTTCGCCTTAGCTGTTACAATGTAATAAGGGTTAACCGGAGAGGCAGTTTCTGTAAGCAGGGCAATAAAGATTAGGCTAGAAACAACACCAGAATGTTTCCTTCCTGCCTTCCTTACAGGATTAGGCCTGTAAAGTGAAAAAAACCAAAAATAAATAAAAGGAGATTTCTTCCACCAACCAGTTATCCAAACTCCTTAGAAAGTTAACAACCAGTTCTCCCAAATAGGTGCGAATTGGCTGAATCCACCACTGGTTCACCATATCTGATCTCCGAGTAGGTCTGAAAATGCCATCAAAAGAGTCCAGAACCATCTTTAATACATTTTAAATTGGGGAGGTCGAATAAGTGGTCATCTTGATATGCTGCGTACGATCTAATGTAGACCCTCCATTAAAACAGTTTCATCAGGAACACAGTGGCTTGAGTGATTGGACCCTGGGCACGAGGTTAACAGCCCCACCTTTGAGACCCAAGAGTTGCTATGGGGTGGGATTAAGCTCATGTCCTTCCCCCCAGTCTCTTCCTGGAACGTGAAAGGAGACCCCCCCCCCCAACTGGGTGATCTCAGAGCAATGGTTGTGTCATCGGCCAATCATTTCAATCTGGAAGCCCCTTGGTGCTTGTGACATAAGTGCAAAAATCACCCCACAAAAGTTTCATCCATGAACCAAGAACATCCTGAATCCTTTATGCCCTCAAAAGGTGAAAGGATCCTTCAGTGTAGATTCTGATGTTATCCAATGGCTGCAGAAGGAGAAGAGCCTTGGTGGCACAGTGGTTAGAATGCAGTATTATAGGATAACTCTGTTCACAGCCTGGGGTTTGATCCTGATGAGATCAAGGTTGACTCAGCCTTCCATCCTTCCAAGGTCAATCAAATAAGGAGGCAGATTGTTGGGGGCAGAAGCCCTATGGGATAGTATGTAAATCTAAGTGTTATTGCTATTGCTAAAAGAACATCTGGTCTTCTGGTTTTCTTAACAGAAATCTACAAAAGGATTAGAAGAAAAGATATGCAAAATCTATGATTCTTTGAAGTGAATGTTCCTGTAAAATCCAGAATATTCTTTTTCCCCCCTTGAGATCACTCTTCTGTGGTATCCAAAAATGTTTTGTCCTGAACACACATTTATGAATGTCTTCATGGGCTGGAAAATATATTTTTAAAAAACGTTGTTTGTCTGATTTAATCTGCCTGCATTACAACATTTATGGTGGTGTTATAGTCATATGTTATTCTGATTGTCACATGTACAAAATTTCAAAGAGTAATTGAATCCATTAATGGAAGATTAGACTCTGAACTTTCCTTGAACTCTTCATTGATTGAAAGATAGAATGTAATGCAAATCCTTAACATATGTTTAGTTCTTGGCTTTTGCATACATATAGTTTTACAATCATTTATCTTTTAATGAAACTTCTTGTATTGTCGTCCTGATTATCATCCTTATCATTTCTTGACTTTGATTTAAGAATTTCACATTGGCCAGATTTTGAAGGCCGCTCTCCTTAAAAATGCAAGGGCGCAGAATAAAATGCATGCTTTAAATCAAACGTTGATGAGGTCCCTACTATGGTAATAGATTTAGATATTCACCCTTCTACATTAAAATCTAGGAAAAGACATATTGTTTTATTAAATCAAATTGCAGGAGAGATAAGCAAAAATGTTCTCTGTTATTTATCAAAGCACTTTCCCCAATTATGTTTATGGAAGTGTGTTCTCCATGAGGAAAAGGAATAATTGAAATAACCACCATTCTGAAAATTGGCTACAGTTGGCTTGTGTGCTACAGTGATGCTTTGTGGCTGTTTCATAGAAACTTATTTCTGTTTCAGGTCATCCTTTTCCCAGACTACATTTATTGTGCTGTAGTTGGTTGAATGGTCAGGACATTTGTTATATTGGCAGTGTTGGGAAGAAAATATCCATCTGGATCAAATCCAAGCTGGGGGAAAGACACTGGAAACATGGAGGCTGTTTGGAAAGATGGTTTATTGATGAAGCAGAGCCACATGGCTCTGGGCAGCTGACAAAATGGAATTGAGAGTGGTTTTTTTAAAAAACCTTCTCTTGGACTCTGCACTTGAGCATCCTGTTCCTGGTGCAAGAACATGTATTCTATTGGCTGTTTTCAGACTCCCATGGGGCCATGCAGGGGTTATGTAGGAGTTATAGCTGGCTCTATAGGCAAAGTACAACTACTAGGTCTGAGCTAAGTTTGGTTGATGTTTGAACTGCTCTGAGTGTGATGCAATGAGGGGGCTTATCTTCTGAAAGAGTGTTGGGTAATTCCTATTGTGGCTTAATGGCTTCCATCCTGTTTTGGCTCTTAGGTGAGGGTATTTGCTTATGAATAGAGCTATCTAGATGCTTGTCTTCTTTCAATAAGCTCTTTATCTCTTAAGTGTTGACATCTGCTGTGGGCTATTAAGGAGAGTGGGGGTTGCTTTCTGCCTCTAAAAAAACATGTTTCTTCATTTTTCCCTTTGGGAAATATAATAATCTGTCTTTTTTTCCATATTCCTCAAAATATTTCATTCTTATAGGAGGGGTGTGTGGCTTCCCACAGCAGCAAGCACACAATCACAGCACAAAATTCCACTTATGGAGTCTCATAACATGTAACAGATTTACACACATACATATGCGCGTACACCCACACACTGTCAATTCTTTTAAGTGCAGTAGTAAGGTAATATAATTACAGCCTCCATTTTTAACCTTTGCATGCTTAGTATATACTAGTCATTTCTGTAAGAACACGCTTATCCGCAAATCACAAAATCAGAATTTCTTTTTCTCTCTCACACGAGCATAAAATCTAAAAGTAATTTCTAAGTAGAAACAACATTTGATGTATCCTTTGATTAAAGCAGGTAATTTGCCCATCTCGGCTTAACTCCATAAAACATGTAAAGGGTTAGATCAGGTTTTTCAGAAGGTGCTTAATTGTTTTCCAATTCAAACTCTAATTGATTTGGTTGCATTGGGGGGGGGGGAGTTCATTCGAATACAGCCAATTTTACACCACTAGATTTTTCCCTCTTGATCGGGGAGGCAATTATACATCTACATCTTTGTATATCTGGTTCTGCAACCTGAACCAGTTGGTAAGCCCTGGGTTAGATTGAAATGGATCTCTGGATCTCTTTTGTTAGGAAATAATGTCGGAAGAAGCAATAAGATCCATTCAGATAACTGTACCATATGAGATGAATGTCTAAGTTTAATAAAGAAATAAGAAGGATAGAATCCGATGGGTTGTTTATTTGTACAATTCTTCTGACCCAAACATGATAAGCCCTCCAAAGTGAACTCAATGATTCCTTTAATTAGGAGTGCCAGCAGCCATGGCAAAAAGTTTCTTTCTCACTCCAGGCTAACAAGTCCATCCACCAAGGAGATGAATAATTGTTGCCACATTTATTCATCTCCGCCCACTGCCTTTAATCTGCAGAGCTAGGGTGGGGCTTCGCTAGCAGCAGTGGATCTTCCATCCCAAGGATCGGCCCACAGATTTCCACTGCTCTCCTCTCCTCTGCCTTCTGCATGTCTACATGTCAGGCATTGAACCCAGCTGTTCCTCCTCTTCTTCATCAGCCACCTCTAGACCTGGGGGTTGTTCACTCTCCGTCTGAGGGCTGATGGATGGCCCAGGCTCTCTCTCCCTCCCTCTCCCTCTCCATTCCTCCCCCCTCTCTCTGTCTCTCTCTGTCTCTCTGTCTCCCTCTCTCTCTGTGTCTCTCTCTGTCAGGAGTGCAAAGCTCTGTCCGTGGATCTCAGAGGAATAGGAATAGGAATAAGTTTATTTATAGGCCGCCCTTTTCCCTGAGGGGACTCAGGGCGGCTAACAACTTATGGGGGGGGGATACAAACAGTGACATATAACATAACACATAATTAAAAGAGTAAACAACATTCATTCAACATTCGGGTGGGGGAGAATCAAATCTTTACCCCCAGGCCTGACAGGATAGCCAGCTCTTGAGGGCTGCGCGGAACGTCTGAAGGGTGGCGAGGGTGCGAATCCCCATGGGGAGATCGTTCCAAAGGGTCGGAGCTGCTACTGAAAAGGCTCTCCTCTGCGTAGTGGCCAGCCGGTACTGGCTGGCAGATGGCACTTGGAGGAGGCCTAATCTATGCGATCTGATAGGACTCGAGGAGGTATTTGGCAGGAGGCGGTCTCTCAAGTACTCAGATCCACTACCATGAAGGGCTTTGTAGGTGGTAAGAAGCACCTTGAAGCGCACACGGAGATCAACAGGTAGCCAGTGCAGCTCGCGGAGGATAGGTGTTATGTGGACGAACCGAGGTGCACCCACAATCACTCGCGCGGCCGCACTCTGTGCCAAGTCTTTCCTTGCCCAGCACATCATTTGGAAAATATTGACATGGCAGCTTTCCAAGACAGATAAGGTCTGTAGTCATAATTACTCCTTTGAAAGACTGTTTGCCAAGCCTTGATGAATGTGCATGAGAGCAATTCACATTTCTTTAATAAAAGGGGTTTTGTCAGGACCAGGAATCTGCCTCGTGATTTTTGGGGAAGCCTAGATCAGAACATACTTATAGAATTGGCAAAGGTAGGTGTTGTAATATAGTTCCTCGTGTAGGCGTAGCAGTCACCCATGGCCCAGTGGATAACGGGGCATGCAGAGCCACGCTGAATCACACAGGAGACAACTGGCTCCGAGAAAGCCATAACAACCTGATAGTGAATAACATAACATTCTGAGATGTGCTCTACCATTGACGTCCAGGATTTGACCATATATAGAGAGAACTTTCCTGAAGCAGTAGATTAGAAATTGTACTTTTACAGGCTGTTTTTTATCACATGCTATTGCTCCTCCTGCCTTTGTCCTGTCTCAATAAAAGGGGCTCTCAGGTTCCAATCTGGGTCGCTCCATCCCGAGAAAATTTGTCTCCTGTCTTTTCTCAACATTGGCTTCATGGGCGAACAGCGGAAACTTCACAGGTAGGAAGACTTTAGTCATGAATCTCATAAAAAACATAACATAAAAGTTTACCCAATGCTTTTACATCTCTCTTTTTTCCCACAGAAATGATTTATTTCATTCCATTTAGCATGGAAGGGCTTTAGGCGCCTCTGAATTCCAGAAATGGACATTTGATGCAATTGTGAAAATTCATTGGCTGGTTCCGCCCGCCAACTTGTCCAATCACAGTGCTACAAATTCCTAATAATTTGCATTAAAATTCCAGATAATTATTTTGCTTAATAAGATGTTGGTATTTGCAAAAGTTAAATGGGAGAACAAAGAAAAATAATTGTGCTGAGTTTGACTGATGATGAAAGCTGATCATTTTAAGACGATGGGTTTATGGAACATTCTCACCATGCCAAGACATCTCTCTATTTCATCATAAAACATATTGACATGTGCTGTTGGAGGCTGTTAATTTGGAAATGTGGGTAGCATTCTTATTCAGCATCAGTTCCCGGGCCCTGCTGTTGAAAATAACATCAATATTTTATAGCACGGAAACAAGAGGGGAGCACAGCATTTAATAGGGAAATGAGCAATGGTAGTAATTAGTTTCAGTCTGGAGGCTTAAATTTACATAGGTTGTAAATTAACTCAAAAGTACAAATCTCTCATTGTCAGGTCAGCGAAAAAATGCAAACTATTTCAGTGTGGAAATGCATTGTTCTAATCCTCGTTCATGCATCTCCAGACATATTTACAGAGGAAATTGGATCATATCTGGAATGGACAATGTGCACTTCAGATTGAATGGAATAGCTTCAACTTATATACCACTTCACAGTGCTTTACAGCCCTCTCTAAGCAGTTTACGGAGTTAGCATATTGCCCCCAACAATCTGGGTCCCCATTTTACTCAAGGATGGAAGGCTGAATCAACCTTGAGCGGGTGAGATTCGATCTGCCAAACTGCTGGCAGCCGGTGATCAGCAGAAGTAGCATGCAGTACTGCACTCTAACCACTGCACCACCACAGATCTTAATGCTATTGAATGCTATTTTTTCACCTTAATGCAGATGAAAAAAAGATTGGGAAGGATTTTTCATGACTATGACTTGCTCCAAACTCTAGATCCTTCCGCTCATCATTCTCTCTCTTTTTTTTCCAACCAAACTTTTAAAAGGGTTCAGCCTTTGTGGAGAATAAAAGCAGTTGAAATGAAAGAACTGAAGCGAGGAAGGTGAAACATGTGAAAAGATAACATCCATATATTCTTGTTAGAAATGAGTTGCCTTTCCCATAATCCTCATCTTGGCCTTGACAGCAGATACAAATACATGAGTTGGAAGAAACCTTGTAGGTCATCTAGTCCCCCAACCCAGCAGACCTTACACCATTCTTGACAGATGGCAGTCCAGTCTCTTCTTGAAAGCTTCCAGTAATGAAGCTCCCACAACTTCCGAAGGCAACTTCTGTTCCATTGGTTGATTGTTCTCACTGTCAGAAAATTTCTCCTTATTTCCAACAAAGCTCAACAAAACCGTGACCCGTCAAAGCCGTGCTCGACTAAGCCACGCCCAATTAAACCGCGTCGCTGACGTCATCAACAGGGCTACAACAGCCAGCGCGGAGAAAGAAGGGCACTTTAAATAGCGCTTTGAAAGCAAGCCGATTCAACTTAAGGTAAGGGTTAGGTTTAGGGTTAGGTTTAGGGTTAGGTTAAGGGTTAGGGTTAGGGTTAGGGTTAGGGTTAGGGTTAGGGTTAGGGTTAGGGTTAGGGTTAGGGTTAGGGTTAGGGTTAGG
The DNA here is from genome assembly GCF_009769535.1 of Thamnophis elegans. Taxonomy (NCBI): domain Eukaryota; kingdom Metazoa; phylum Chordata; class Lepidosauria; order Squamata; family Natricidae; genus Thamnophis; species Thamnophis elegans. The sequence goes on along the minus strand of NC_045551.1, from coordinate 63,083,615 downwards.
GTTAGGGTTAGGGTTAGGGTTAGGGTTAGGGTTAGGGTTAGGGTTAGGGTTAGGGTTAGGGTTAGGTTAAGGGTTAGGGTTAGGGTTAGGGTTAGGTTTAGGGTTAGGTTAAGGGTTAGGATTAGGTTTAGGGTTAGGTTAAGGGTTAGGTTTAGGGTTAGGTTTAGGGTTAGGTTAAGGGTTAGGTTTAGGGTTAGGTTTAGGGTTAGGTTTAGGGTTAGGTTAAGGGTTAGTTTTAGGGTTAGGTTTAGGATTAGGTTTAGGGGGGTTAGGTTTAGGGGTTAATTTTAGGTTTAGGGTTTACAGCGTGCTTCTGTCTCCACGCTGTTGTTGCCCTGTTGATGACGTCAGTGACGGTTTAGTCGGGCGCGGTTTAGTCGGGCGTGGTTTTGTGGTGGAGCCCAACAAAACATAGATCTAAGAAAGTATTAAACGGACATTAAATCTGTTAAATTTAAAGAATTAGTATTTTGGTGAGATATAACATTGAAACATATCCATCCATCCATTCAAGGAAAGGCATAGGCTATAGTACTTTGCACACTGACTCTCTATAGAGTCTCACACAAATTTGCACATTTGAAAAATAATGTTTTTCATTGGCTGAATTTGATGTCTGAACTGACACCTCCATATCTGCCTTGAGGAATTTATTATATTTCATGGTGAAGCTTAGCTGCAACAAGCTAACATGAGCTCCCTTATGGAAATGCTTACCTGAAAATTTACTGTTGGAGCTCGGAAGGTATCGATTTGTGCCACAAAAATAAAATACGCCTTTTCTTTCCTTGCCTTGCTTCCATTTTCTGGCGAATGTAGTCGTTCCCGGGGATGATTAAATGCTGAACTTAGTTGGTCTCTACAGATGTCTTTGTGACGTGTCTTCATCAGCCTGGACTTCATCAAATCTATTTTATGCTTACTTGAAAGATTTCGCTTTTCCCAGCCAAAGTTTCTGGAGAGAGCATATTTCATTAACCTTCTGAGGATTTCTTGAGTTACCCCATTTATTTTATACACCTGCAAAATCTAGTTTTCATTTTCTGCATACATTTCGCCCCCACGGAGACGGTCTTTCCCCTAATGTATTTTGGAAAGATGCAAATTGCTTCCCTGGCCTCTAAATCTGCCGCCAACTCCCAGGGAACATCCAGCTTGTTTGCTTTGGCTAACTGTTCATGCAGACTAGTCAGCTCCCTTTAATCATTATTGCTGATTGCAGGCTGCACATGTGCTTCCATTTTATTGCGCTTGGAAATAATTGCTGCGACTTGGAGTTTATTTCTTTAATATGTGAGTTAATGAGTCCTTTGAATTTCTAATTTCCTACAGTACTTGCTGCTCTGCTGAATTTGTACTGTTTTATTTCTTCTCGAAAGACCAAAAAAAAACCCCTCTCTCAACAACCTCTCTTAAGTCTTCGTCTAACACATTTGAGTAAGGTGGCAACCACAGAATTGCTCCGTTGATCTACCAGCGAGCCATATTTGTAAATGGCAAAGTGACTATTAGGTAAGAGCCACGGTGGCGCAGTGGTTAGAATGCAGTACTGCAGGCTACTTCTGCTGCCTGCCGGCTGCCGGCAATTTGTCAGTTCGAACCTCACCAGGCTCAAGGTTGACACAGCCTTCCATCCTTCTCAGGTGGGTAAAATGAGGACCCAGATTGTTGGGTGCAAGAGGCTGACTCTGTAAACCACTTAGGCCTGTAAAGCACTATAAAGTGGTATATAAGTCTAAGTGCTAGTGCTAAGTGCTAATGCAACAAGTGAAATTATTTTAAATGGCGGAGATTTTGTATGCTCCATAGTTTCTATAGCAATAGCAATAGGAATAGCAGTTAGACTTATATACCACTTCATAGGGCTTTCAGCCCTCTCTAAGAGGTTTACAGAGTCAGTATATCGCCCCCACAGTCTGGGTCCTCATTTCACCCACCTCGGAAGGATGGAAGGCTGAGTCAACCCTGAGCCGGTGAGATTTGAACCGCCGAACTTCAGATAGCAGTCAGCTGAAGTGGCCTGCAGTACTGCACTCTAACCACTGCGCCACCTCGGCTCTGTTCAAGATTTCTACTTGGGAAGGTTCCATAGCATAGGCAGTCCTTGAGTTACGCCCACAATTGAGCCCAAAATTTCTGTTGTTAATCTAAACCTTATTTCCGAGCTGTTGGTGAGATGCAGTTTGTTCAGAAAGAGCCTCTGGGAAATGAAATCGGAAGCAGAAATGGCAAACCTTGATTCCTTGATTTAGCAGACTTTGGATTTAATGGAGAACATTTTGTTTTGTGTTTTATGTTCCCTTGGAACAACAGACCAAGGCTGATGCATAGGTAGTCCTCAACTTAGGACCGCAATTGAACCGAACATTTCTTTGTTAAGTGAGACATTTCTTAAATGAATTTTGCCCCGTTCTACGACCTTCCTCGCCACAGTTGTTAAGTGAATCACTGCCGTTGATAAGTTAGTAATATGGTTGTTAAGTGAATCTGTCTTCCCCATTAACTTTGCTTGTCAGAAGGTTACAAAAGGAGGTTACATGACCCCGGAACACTGCAATGGTCATAAATACAAGTCAGTTGTCAAGTATCTGAATTTTGATCAGGAAGCTGCAACAGTTGTAAGTGTGAAAAATGGTGATAAGTCACCTTTTCAGTGCTGTTGTAACTCTGAACAGTCACTGAATGAACTGTTATAAATCGAGGACAACCTGTAGCTACAAATTATTTTGGTAATGACCAGCAGCTTATTATACCAGATAGTGCAAACTGAAATATTGAGCTATATGTGTCAACTTTCAGAATTGTTTGTTTTACATTTCACTGATCTTCCATGTCGCAGTTCAATTATGAATAGTTTACCCAGGGTGCCTTGAGTTATGAGTAGAGGGGCTTTGCTATTGCATTTTTTTTGGTAGGGTGGGGTGGAAGTAGAGCTAAAGAGTATGGGAGTCTGGATAGTAGCAAACGGAGGAAACACTACATTTGCTACATTTTCCAAATGAACCAAAGTGAATTATTGGGGCGGGAGGGGCTTCCATACAAGTCTGTCTGAAACAAAGAAATTTAAAAACAGAGAACAAGCATTAAACACCTTCATGTAAACCTCTACAATTCAGTTCAAATCTGGCTTGTAAAGAATCTTTTGATTCAATAATATCTGTCCATCTCTCTGCCTGTCTGTCTGTCTGTCTCTGTCTGTCTGTCTGTCTGTCTGTCTATTTATACCTATACCTACATCTCTCTCTCTCTCCTCCCCTATCTATCTATCTATCTATCTATCTATCTATCTATCTATCTATCTATCTATCCATCCATCCATCCATCCATCCATCCATCCATCCATCCATCCATCCATCCATCCATCCATCCATCTATCTATCTATCTATCTATCTATCTATCTATCTATCTATCTATCTATCTATCTATCATCTATCTATTCCCATACCTATACCTCTACCTCAGGGGTGAAGTCCAGCAGGTTCTGACAGGTTCTGGAGAACCGGTAGCAGAAATTTTGAGTAGTTTGGAGAACCAGCAAATACCACCTTTGTCTAACTCCGGAGTGGGGTGAGAATGGAGATTTTGCAGTATCCTTCCCCTGCCACACTCACCAAGCCATGCCCACAGAACCAGTAGTAAAAAAAAAATGTGAATTTCACCACTGCTGTACCTATACCCATACCTATACCTATACCTATACCTACACCTACACCTACACTTACACCTATACCTATACCTATACCTACCTACCTACCTACCTATCTATCTATTTATCTATCTATCTATCATCAATATATTATCTATCTGTCTGTCTCTGTCTCTGTCTCTTTGTCTGCCTGCCTGCCTGCCTGCCTGCCTGCCTGCCTGCCTGCCTGCCTGCCTGCCTGCCTGCCTGCCTGCCTGCCTATCTATCTATCTATCTATCTATCTATCTATCTATCTATCTATCTATCTATCTATCTATCTATCTATTTATCTATCTATCATCAATCTATTATCCATCTATCTGTCTCTGTCTCTGTCTCTATGTCTACATCTACATCTACATCTACATCTATATCTATATCTATATCTATATCCCACTAAAATGATGTTTACATTGTACTATTCCTAAATTCAGAGAATATTGAGATTGGAAACATGCTGGTAAAAAAGCTACATTGGGATATTTTTTTTTAAATGTGCCTTACTATCTTTCCTTTCCTCCCTCACAATCATCAGATATTTAAACGACTGAAGTTACTTTTATCCCCAGGCTGATCCTTAAAAATTTTCCGTCTCCGACACAATCATTCCAGTTCCAAAATCTGGGTTGCACAAATGGAAATGAAGTAGTTTCAACTCAATCCGACGGTGTAATAAAAAGGAGGAGAGGGAGGGCGGGTTGAAACTGCATTACTCAGCAGATTTTGTGGCCATGAAAAGGCTTATTGAACAGCTAGTGAAGTGGAGCCTAGGTTAAATAACTCACTGTCAGCTACCAGCTGTCATAAAAGATTAGACACAGCAGTTGAACACATAAAATTGTTAATTTGATTCTGCATTTGTATTCCTCTTTGATGTATGTTTCAAAGGTTTCCACCTCAGCTGCTAGAGATTACCTATTATGGACTTTTCTATCATCATTTATGAATAAAACACACCGAGAGAGATGCACACACAAATATAAAAAACAAGGGAAGCGAGAAGTCATTTTTAGAGCAACAGCTTCTCCCAAACACAATACAGCATCTATCCCCAAAAAGCAATGGACGGTTTTGAGATAATTGTAATCAAAATAAAAGAGCAAAGGCTTACTCAACTGAGACAATTTATAAATATTTTCTGCCCATAACACCAGGATATGAATTCTGGGGGTGGGGGTGGGGGTTGTGTTATTTCCATTATTATTATTTTTTGCACCTATTTCAAGATATTTTTTTCAAATTTTTTCTTCCAATGGGATTTCTGAAAGTAAAGCTTTTTAAACCAAAAGGTTCCACAAGATATATATTTAAACTAGTTTAGTTTAAATACGGTATATATAGTGGCTAAGATGCTTAGCTTGTCCATCAGAAAGGTCAGCAGTTCAGCAGTTCAAATCCCTAGTGCCGCATAATGGAGTGAGCTCCTGTTACTTGTCCCAGCTTCTGCCAATCTAGCAGTTAGAAAGCACATAAAAATGCAAGTAAAAAAATAGGAACCATCTTTGGTGGGAAAGTAACAGCGTTCCATGCACCTTTGGCGTTGAGTCATGCCAGCCACATGCCCACGGAGAAGTCTTTGGACAGCGCTGGCTGTTTGGCCTTGAAACGGAGATGGGCACCTCCCCCTAGAGTCAGGAACGACTAGCACATATGTGCGAGGGGAACCTTTACCTTTAGGAGAATGAATGTTAAAGATGTCATTGTTCTGAAGCATCAAAAATAGCTAAATGTGCTCTCTTGACAATTATAAACAGATTCTAGAGAAGGTCTTTAAGAAGTGATTTCCTTGGCTAATCAAAATGAAGCCTTTTGACAGCAGAAAGAAAAAATAAATAAATCCAAGAATCCCAAGAGGAAGTTTCTTTTCCACTTTGTTCTTCGTTGTACCTCTTACTTGAAAGCTCCACCTGTTATGGGGCTTATTAATTATGGACCATCTGTTGCTACATGCTGTGATGAGAAATAACTGACTGAACATGAAACATGCAACTTCAGATCTCTTCTTAACAGTTGTAACTGTGGCTATTATCTGAAAACATTTTCAACATATCTATCTTGCAGTTACTAAGGCAAACAGTGAACCTTCAGAAACAGTGGGCTTTTAAGAAGAGACTAGGCAGTCACTTATCTGAGATGGTATGGAGTCTCCAGCCAGGGGCTGGACTAGAAGACCTCTGAAGACCCCTTCCAACTCTGATGTCTAATTTCATTCCCATATATTTGGTTCACTTAATTATGTTTTGGACAAAATCTTTCCAGCTGTTGTAATGCAAACAGCATTACAGGTAAGAACTAGCAATGGTTATCAATAAGCAAAAGGGACTTCAATATTAGAATATTGGATAGGATAGGATAGGATAGGATAGGATAGGATAGGATAGGATAGGATACGATAGGATAGGATAGGATAGGATGGAATAGAATATTGGAAAGAAGAGAAGGGAAGGGAAGGGAAGGGAGTGGAATGGAGTGAGTGAAGTGGAACCCAATGGAATGGAATGGAATCTAATGAAATGGAATCCAATGGAATGGAATGGAATCTAATAGAATGGAATCTAATGGAATGGAATGAATCAAATGGAATGGATTGTATTGGAGTGGACTCCAATGGAATGGAATCCAATGGAATGGAATCCAATGGAGTGGAATCCAATGGAATGGAATGGAATCTAATGGAATGGAATCTAATGGAATGGAATGAATCAAATGGAATGGATTGGATTGGAGTGGAATCCAATGGAATGAAATCCAATGGAATGGAATCCAATGGAGCTGAAGAGAAGAGATTATTTGGCCAAGTGTGATTAGATATGGAAGAAAGTTGTCTCCAGCGCAGAAGCTCTTAGACTACATGCAAAACAACAGAGTGATAATAATCATAATAATGATGATACCATTATTAGAGAAGATGAGAAGCATAATACAGCCATACCCTATGGGTAAATGTACTGCTAGTAGTAGAAGAACAAGTTTGGAAATACGATCATAAAGATATTCTAATGTATATTTTATCAACCTTAAGAAAAAATATGTAAAAGCCTTTCTTTTTCACAAAAAGAAAAAAAGCCAGTGAGCTTTAATTGGTTTGGAAATTTCTTAGAAGTGGTTGGTTGATTAGTGTCAGATCTCATAACAATACATTTGAAAGTGGGAAAAGATAATTCTGAAATAAAGATGCAATGTGACAAACAAAGAAATAATTCTTTGTAGAATATATGCAGCGAAGTGTTTATGGGAATTAAAAAGCTGTTTCCTTTGAGGCACGATAGGTAATTGGTTAGCTCTGCATTTAGTATTGTTTTAATTTATTGCTGTCTCAATTAAATGGTCCATGATAAAATAAACACTGCATTTGGAATGAACGTAAACTAAGCAAATCTAATTTGCTGCATTTTAAGAATCTTCGCGAAAACAAATCTTTTACATCTAATTATAATTACTTTTTAATGTTTCATTTGACCTAACAGGGTGGTCTGGAGTACAGCAAGAGCCTTTTGCTTGATAAAAGTATCATTAAGAAAGGAACAGCAGATTTGGTGCAGTTCTTTGCAGTGAAAAAACCTAGCTCAGCATTCACAAATGTAGTCATTTCTTTTAATAATTGGGGTCCTTTTCTCCTTATTTTAGACCTTACATATTTTTTTAAAAAAATCTGGAGGTTATAGCAATAGCAATAGCAGTTAGACTTATATACCACTTCATAGGGCTTTCAGCCCTCTCTAAGTGGTTTACAGAGTCAGCATATCACCCCCACAGTCTGGGTCCTCATTTCACCCACCTCGGAAGGATGGAAGGCTGAGTCAACCTTGAGCCGGTGAGATTAGAACCGCTGAACTGCAGATAACAGTCAGCTGAAGTGGCCTGCAGTACTGCACCCTAACCACTGCGCCACCTCGGCGCTAAGGTTTTTGCATCTTTCAGATTTCTTGTGTATATAATATTTATAATATGTAATTTATAATAATTAGTGGAGTGGACTGAAGGCTAAAACATACGAAGAACAGCTGTAGGGATTGGGTGTGTCTAGTTTAACTCCTGCAAGTCCCTTGGACTGCAAGGCGATCCAACTGGTCAGTCCTAGAGGAGATCAACCCTGACTGCTCTTTAGAAGGTCAGATCCTGAAGATAAAACACAAATAGTTTGGCCACCTAAGGAGAAGGAAGGATTCACTGGAGAAGAGCCTAATGCTAGGAAAGATTGAGGGCAAAAGAAGGAGGAGATGGCAGAGAAGGAGGTGGCTGGATGGAGTCACTGAAGAAGTAGGCGTGAGCTTAAATGGACTCCAGAGGATGGTAGAGGACAGGAAGGCCTGGCGTTGTCCATGTCGCGATGGGTCAGACATGAGTTTGCAACTAACAACAACAACAAGTTTAATGAAAAGAAGCATTAGAGAGTGAAACAATAGCACTGTTCCAATATCTAAAGATGTGGAGACTCTAGAAAGAGTACAGAGAAGAGCAACAAAGATGATTAGGGGATTGGAGGCTAAAACATATGAGGAATAGTTGCAGGAACTGGGTATGGAGGGAATCAAGCTATTCTCCAAGGCACCTGAAGACAGGACAAGAAACCACAGATGGAAACTAATCAAGGAGAGAACCAACCTAGAACTAAGGAGAAATTTCCTGACAGTTCCTAGCATTCCTTTCTCCAAGCCCCACAACTTTCTTATAAGTAGCTGGCAAAATAAGGGGGAACCCCCTGATCTGTTAGTTTAAAGGACCCCTCTTTCTCTCACACCCCTGTGCCACATGCCAAAATAGACATTTAAATGTCTCTGAGTTGGTTTGTTAGCTTCCTCTCCTTCTTTCCCCTATTTCCTCCATTCCATTGTATTTATAGCTCAGGTTAATTAGACCGTAACCTACAGGAAGCCTATCTGAGAGAGTGTGAAACACATAAGTATACTAGCTATTTTCTGAATGAGTTAGATAGGAAGTACTTCCCTATTACCTCTGCCTTTAAGCCACTATGGAGTTCTGAGTGAAGATGGGGGAAATCTTCTCCCTAGTGTAGTAAAGAAATGCAGGGCTGACTTTGGAGAATGTATGAGTGAGTAATTTGGAGATGGGAGCGAAGAAGATGGAAGGAAGCTGCATAAACAGAGGGATAGAATCAAGATCACGTGAAGTGTGAATACCACTTTATAATGCCTTGGAAAGGCCACACTTGGAATACGGCATTCAGTTTTGGTCACCACGATGTAGAAAAGATGTGGAGACTCAAGAAAGAGTGCAGAGAAGATCAACAAAGAGGATTAGGGGACTGGTGGCTAAAACATATGAAGAACAGTTGCAGGAACTGGGTGTGTCTAGTTTAATGAAAAGAAGGACTAGGTGAGACATGATAGCAGTCTTCCAATATCTCATGGGTTGCCACAAAGAAGAGGGAGTCAGACTATTCTCCAAAGCACCTGAAGGCAGGAAAAGAAGCAATGGGTGGAAACTAATCAAGGAGAGAAGCAACTTAGAACTAAGGAGAAATTTCCTGACAGTGAGAACAATGAATCAGTGGAACAACTTGCCTCCGGAAGTTGTGAATGCTCCAACACTTTTAAGAAGAGATTGGATAACCATTTGTCTGAAATGATTCCTGCCTGAGTAGGGGGTTGGACTAGAAGACCTCCAAGGCTTCTTCCAACTCTGTTTATTCTATTAGGTTTCTAGAGTCAGACACAACTGGATGGGAAATCTTTTTACCTTTGCCTTTTTATATCAGAAATGGGATCAAAATATGGACGAGATCTTTAAGAAAAATAATCCAAATTGTTGCAGACATGACAAGGGTGAAGTGAAGAAAAATGAAACAATGACATTGAGGTTGGCATTTCTCTACAAGTTGATTGTTCAGGCCTGTTCCCTCATGAATCGTGGCTCTGATGTGAAAGCTGTTCATACTATAAGAAACAGATTGTCATTACCACCCTAATGCCAATATCTCCAATAAATCTGAAGAGGCAATTTCAGTAGGATAAATGGCACACCCACTGATCAAAGGTTCATCTTCCTAGCTGCTCTGGAGGTAATAGTAATAGTAATAGCAGTAGACTTATATACCACTTCATAGGGCTTTCAGCCCTCTCTAAGCGGTTTACAGAGAGTCAGCATATTGCCCCCAACAATCTGGGTCCTCATTTTACCCACCTCGGAAGGATGGAAGGCTGAGTCAACCCTGAGCCGGTGGGATTTGAACCGCTGAACTGCTGATCTAGCAGTAGCCTGCAGTGCTGCATTTAACCACTGCACCACCTCGGCTCACCTCGGTTACCATACTCCCATTGTCCGTGAAAAACTGGTTCAAAAAAACACGTTTCAGTGGCTGGGAAAAAAAAGGAACAGTTATAGAGATGGATGGCCCACTTTTTCAGTAATAAATTCAGGACAGGAAATGGGAAATAATGGCTTGAAAATTAAATTTAATTCAGTTCTCCAGTCAAATATTTATCAGGCCCCGGAGCAACTAGAAAAGAAGTATAACTATGACTTAATGGCTTTCTAAACTTCTGTCTAGTCATTCCTGGTCTATCAATAAAATTTTAAAATAAAAAGGGTGATGCTAATTGTTGCATTAAGGCACAAAACCTGAAAATATCTTGTAATTACCATGCATCTTGAAAGATAAGACTAATGACCAATTAAGATTTGTGAACTTATCCCATCCTTTATGATGCTAGTCTTTATGAACAAAAAGAGAATAAAAAAAGAAAGGGATTATAACAGCATGATATGGACATCACTTAATTGGTCTAGTACACATGTTTCTTTTTAAGAAGAAAGGGCTTTCTTCAGAATTTGAATCAAATGTTTTTGATGTTTATCACCTGTTATCAATTGAAATTCATTATTACTTACCTTTCCCTGTTCAAAGGGCTCAAGGTATTCATTAGAACCAACCCTACTCAGATTCAGTCCAGATATGAAATCCAAAGGCAAGGCAACAGAATGTGATTTAACCTAATCTGAGATTCAGTTTGACAAGATTAGACCACAGGCTACAATGTGTACATAACGAATCATCTTCTAAAGCTTCTAAATTGGTTGACAGAATAGGATAAAAACTCAAAGTAGTACCCTTCAAACCCAAGAATACACTAAGGCAGAAGCTTCTCCACCCCAAGGATAAAACACGCTCAGACACGAACTGAACCATGTGGTATATGCGGTGCAATGCAGTGAACCATCTGCAGATCTGTACATTGGGGAAACAAAACACCCACGTCATAAACTCATTGAATAGTCCTCTCTCAAAAGAGTGGGAGGGATACAACGTCATCTATCTCCAGTCTACAACATAGTCCTTTCAACAGTTCCAAGAAGGCTCCACACCCATTTGCACCACTCAGGTGATCCTGAGGACACAGATAAACCTCCAAGTGGCCTTAACAACTCACTAAAAATGCAAATGACCAGATGTATGCAAGATGCATAAATAAATCCTTCCATTCAGTGGTGGGTTCTGGATCCTTTACCGGTATCAACGGGGGCCGGTGTCCACCATATGAATGCATGCAGCACGTCCACATGCATTCTTATTTCTTCCAACACCTCTGCAATGCTCCAGCTGCTCAGTGGAGCATTGTGCAGGCGCCATGCGCTCCCTGTGCATGCGAAAAAGCACCAAAGAGCTCAAATACAGGTAAGGAGCTCGGGCGGGCGGGTGGGCCCTCCGGAGCACCATACCGGATCGGTACCTGGTGCTCTGGGCGTACCGCCTGCAACCCACCACTGCTTCCCTTCCTCACCATCCACTCAGAGCTGGAAGAAGCTTCTTGGGTGAGAAGCAAAACAAAGAAAAACCAGAAAGTCCAGTTGCTTCTTGAAAAAAGTACCTTTGGAACAATTATATACCCACTAATAAAAACATATATTTGGGTGGGTGTCAGATCAGATTTTGTAATGAGAAAGTTTTCTGGATTACACCCAAAATTTATTTTTGTAAGTGAGAAATTCATTAAGTACGTTTTGTGCCATTTTACAACTTTCCTTGCCACATTTGTTAAGTGAATCACTGCAGTTAAGTTAGCAATATGGTTGTTAAGTGAATCTGGCTTCTCCGTTGACTTTTTTCTTGTCAGAAGGGTGCAAAAAGGGATCACGTGACCCCGGGAAACTGCCACTGTCATAAATATGAGTCAATTGTCAAGATTACCAAATGTGAGACTTTGAGTTTTTTTAAAGAACATTTAGTATTTGTAGGGGATGTGGTGGCTCAATGGCTAAGACACTGAACTTGTCAATCAGAAAGGTCGGCAGTTCAGTGGTTTGAATAGCTAGTGCCGTATAATGGAGTGTGTTGTGACTCAGCAGCAGCTTGCCGAGCCGAGGTGGCGCAGAGGTTAGGGTGCAGTACTGCAGGCCACTTCAGCTGACTGCTATCTGCAGTTCGGCGGTTCAAATCTCACCGGCTCAAGGTTGACTCAGCCTTTCATCCTTCCAAGGTGGGTGAAATGAGGACCCAGACTGTGGGGGCGATATGCTGACTCTGTAAATCGCTTAGAGAGGGCTGAAAGCCCTATGAAGCGGTATATAAGTCTAACTGCTATTGCTACTGCTATTGCTGTGAGTTGCATTGGGATGCAGGAATAATGAGCAGCTGTTGCTCGTTAGGGTCATCTTCTGCAGATAAAAGATGGATGGTGCCACGCCTTAGTTGCAGAAGTCAACGTTCGTGGTTCGTCGTTCGTCGTGTGTGGTTCATTGTTTCGAGATTCAAAGAGGCACTTGGATAAGTGATTTGCTTTCTGTAAACCTGATTCAAAGAAGCACTTGGATAAGTGATTTGCTTTCTGTAAACCTGATTCAAAGAAGCACTTGGATAAGTGATTTGCTTTCTGTAAACCTGATTCAAAGAGGCACTTGGATAAGTGATTTGCTTTCTGTAAATCTGGTTTGCTGTAAGAGCTTTTTGTTTTTGCTTTTGCTATGTAACTTTTTGCCAGAGACTTTATCTATTTTTGGACTCGCAGCCATCTTGAGCCAGGACTGATAAAGATATTTCCTTTGAAGTTCTGTTTGACTGTCATTTGTGAACGAGCAAAGCGGGGGGTCAGAACAGAATGAGCTCCCGATACTTATCCCAGCTTCTGCCCACTGAGCATTTTGATAGCATGTATAAATGCAAGTAGAAAAATAGGAACCACCTTTGGTAGGGAGGTAACAGCGTTCTGTGCGCCTTCACTGTTTAGTCACGCCAGCCACATGACCATGGCAGACATGGTTTTCCAGAACACACAACATAGTAGATCATCACAGACATTAACCTTGCAAAGTTTCATGGTAAATGTTTGAAATATTCCTCTTCCGAATCTTTTAAGGCACAGATATCTGGAATGAGTGAAATAAAAAGCATCTTAGTATCCAAGATTTCCAGCAAAAATCTGGATGAATGCAGAACACAGGAAGTGTCTCACTGCAACTAGTTCTTTTATTTGCTAATTAAATTTATATACCATCCTCATTATTGAAGAGACTTTACGTGGCATCAACATTTAATAAATAAGTTTCAATAATAAGTTGTATAAGGCCTTTGTTGATAATGTATCATAGGAGAAAGGAATAAATAATGTACATAAGCACATTTCAATGGCCAGGAATATAATCTACTCAGACACAAATTTCATTGTATTTTCATTGACTTTTCAATACTGCTTAGAAATTCTTCTCCCATGTATAAAATATAAACAATTGACAGATATAAGATCCTTTAAGAGCAAAGCAGGGACCAGGCTGTCACTGATGAGACCAGAAAATGCCTGCATAATCTTTTAAAAAAAAGAACAGATAATAGAAATGATCTCGTTGACTTCATTGACTATTCTGAATTTAGGGGTAACATTAATATTACAGGAAGCCTTTGAGAGAAGGACAATGTGATTCTGACACCCATTTTGATAAAAAGCAGCCCAACAAAAGAATGGAGATTATTCTTTCTGAACTCTATGGAATGTTCATCAAAATTAAATTAACAGCCTTAGTTGCAGAATCCGGAAATACCTGTCACATTACCAGAGGCATTGTGATTTGGGAGAAAGATAAGAATCTTTTGCCAGCCCTGTTAATGTAATCCACATGCCATCCCTGCATTTAATATCAATCCTGTGTCAACTCCAGTTGCCCGATGATAATAAAGATAAATTGGGACACAGCTTTCTTGATACCGTGCTAAATGAAAGACTTGGGCTAAGATTTGTTACAGTGTCTGAATCTTAACGGCAGAAAGGAAATTCAAGGACGGTTGCACTTGGTACGAGCTCGGCATCCCTTCCACAGATGAACGCTAGAAGGATTGTTTTTAATTGTTTATGTGATGTATCACTTGATCATCTTCAGTCCTCTTACCTAAGCCAGAACCGGGTAAATTAATAATAAGCTCAGGCACAGCTGTTATAAAGTAGGTGCTTTGGGATAAGGATTGATTTATATCTCATGCAAGGAAGGTTAGGCTTCAGATGAATAAATAACAAAAATCCATTCTCCTAAATATTGGAACTCTTCATCTGAAACTTAAATTTGCAGCTTGCTTCTCCTTTCAACTAATTTTGAACAACGGGACATTGGTAGGAGTAGGGGTTTGCAATGCCCAGTCAATTTCAACCACGTTAAGTGTTCCTCCCATTCATTTCAGGAGGAGTTTTCAGCCGGTATTTCTTAGGGTGGATTATTGCTGAAAGGAAAAACAGGTTGACTTGGGGCTGTTATGCTCTTTAGCGCTGCCGCAGAAACGCCAGACAAAAATCTATAAAAGACAGTAAAGCCCTTGGAAATAGGTTTTCTCTACCATCCCAAGGAAACATACACTGAGACTTGAAAGAGACACTTACAATAATAGAAAAAGAAAAGGAGAGAGGAGGAGGGAAGGAAAGGAAGACAGGGGAAAGAAGAAAGAGGTAAGGAGAGGAGCAGTGGTGGGTTTCAAAAATTGTTCGAACCGACTCTGTGGGTGTGGCCTCCTTTGTGGGAGTGGCTTGCCGCCCATGTGACCAGATGGGAGTGGCTTGCCGCCCATGTGACAGGATATGAAGATGCCGACGACACTTGTCAGAACCACCTTAAATTACCTCACACACAGCACTGGCTTGCATAAGAATGTGATGCAAACTTGTTTTTTAAAAGGCATCTTTGGTTTGTGTTAAAACAACTTCAACACACGCAATGTTCTGATTGCACCACAAACGCAGTAGTCATCCTTACCTTTCACAGAGGCACTGAGTTTTATAAATAGGAGCATGATAGTAGAGAATAATCATATCCAAGGACCAGTGGTGGGTTTCAAAAAATGTTGGAACCTCTTCTAACCGGTTCGGTAGATTTGACGAACCGATTCTACCGAATAGGTGCGAACTGGTAGTAACCCACCTCTGGAGATGAGGATGGAAGGGAGAGGAACAGAAGGAGAGAGGGTAGGAAGGGGAAGAGAAAGAGTAGGAGTAGAAGAAAGGTAAGGGAATGAGTGAGCGAGCGAAAAATCCTTCCGGTCATTGGGACGTTAGACTGAATTTCACCCCTGCCGGAAGTGCTCAGTTTACTGGTAGCCAACAGAGCCCCAGGCAGAATTGTGCCCTGCGAGGGGGCCACCTCCAGCACTCCTCTGCCACCTCCCTTGCCTCCTTGCGCCCCCCTGCCGCCCCCTTGTCTCTTAGCACCCCCTGCTGCCCCCCTTGCCTCTTAGCACCCCCCTAAGTCATCCTGCCGCCCCCCAGAGGGTGGTACCACCCACTTTGGGAACCACTGCATTACAGGCTAATTCTGCTGACTGACACAAATTTGGTCCTGAGTGGCTCAAAGTTGACTCAGCCTTCCATCCTTTTGAGGTCGGTAAAATGAGGAGCCAGATTGAAGGCAATACGCTGACTCCATAAACCACTTGGAGAGGGCTGAAAAAGCACTTTGAAGTGGGATGTAAGTCTAATTGCTGTTGCCACGACCTACACAGCTGTTTGTCTACTTTTGTCATACTATTTTTCTTTGCTTTTTTTAAAAAAATGAAGTATTTGTCTTCTAAGCTACCTTACAAAACTGAGGTTTCCTTTTATTCTTTTTCTTTTTTTTAACCGTGGATGTTTTTAGCGTCAAACTTCACTCCGGAAGCATAGCAACGTCAATTCAGATGAAAATATTTTGAGTCAAAGCATACTGTTCTGCGGCACTAACGAGAGAACAAATGGTAAAGAGGAATTCAATGAGACGTATTGGATCACATGGCAAATTAGAGCCGAGGTAGCGCAGTGGTTAAATGCAGCACTGCAGGCTACTGCTAGATCAGCAGTTCAGTGGTTCAAATCTCACCAGCTCAGGGTTGACTCAGCCTTCCACCCTTCCGAGGTGGGTAAAATGAGGACCCGGATTGTTGGGGGCAATATGCTGACTCTCTGTAAACCGCTTAGAGAGGGCTGAAAGCCCTATGAAGCGGTATATAAGTCTACTGCTATTGCTATTGCTATTGAAATTACCCATAAGGTTTGGCAAAACTGAAGTTCACAAATTGATTCATCTAATCCAGCTAAGACAGAGCAACGGCAACCGAGTTCTTTAAAAAGAGGCTCACTGGAGATGCTTAGGTTCAGATGAGACAAGCATTCTGTGACTCCTTTGTGGAAAATGATGTGATATCTCCTTTCTAAAAAAGTAAGACTGCATTTGCAACTTAGTTAAGCTTCCTCTTGTGTAGCATTAATTTTGTTGCTTATAATTTCAGCCTAAAAACACACACACAAACACACAAACCTGGGAATAACTAGAATTGAACTCTTACTTCTGATTTGATATGAGTGGAGTTGAGCTACACATTTCATTGACTTACTGAATTTGTTTCTGAGTAGAATGAGACTTAGAGTAACTTTAGAATAACTTCTTTGTCGCTTTGAAACAGTGTTGGGTTGCAGGCGGTACGCCCCAGGCATAACGGAGTCTGCCTGGCGCACGGGATACTGTTCTGGTAAGGTGCTCTGGAGGGCCCACCTGCCCACCCAAGCTCCTTACCTGTCTATTAAGGTTTCCGCGCATGCACATGGCGTGTACAGCACCTGCCCGATGCTCCATGGAGCAGCTGGAGCATCACGGAGGCTCACAGAGGGACTAAGATGCAAGCATATGATGCGTGCCTGTGCACGTGCACTGTGCACCACTTTGTGGACACCACCAGGCCCGTTCCAACTGTACTGGTTGGAACGGGATCCGGAACCCACCACTGCTTTGAATGTACACTAATTGGCATGCATTAAAATGAAATTTGGTTGCATACAGCCCTCAAATGGTCACCACCTCCAATGCACACTACATAAACATGAGAAAATGAATAAATGCTAAACTATGCACATACCCACATATATTATATGACTCAGAGAAACAGCACAGTCTAGTTTGGATGTATACATATACATGGCAAGAAAAAAGAATCTTGTGCGTTCATCAGACAGATGGCCTAAGAAACAAAGCTGCTACAGAATCAGGCAGTCCTGATAAAAATACTTTGAAACCTCCTCCCAGAGTGGAGCAACAGAAATGGACCATAAAGTGGCTCTGTGAGGTCTCTAACAATGCTTTCAGCTGTAAGCACTGAGCTCTTATAAGGAGCATCCTGAAGAATGGGAAGGGAGTTTTCCTATAATCTTCTCGACTGTCCTCACCACTCTCTGTAGGGACTTTCTATCTCAGGCGCTGCTGCCACCAAACCAAACAGTGATGCAGTTTGTTAAAATGCTTTCAATCATCCCTCTGAATAAAGTGGCCAGGACAGAAGGGGAAATATATGTTCTCCTCATCAGATTCAGGAAATACAGATGCTGGTTTGCATACTTCACTAAGATGTGTATTATTAACAAAAAGTAAAGCCATGGGATCATGGCTAAAAATGGAATAAAATCCCCACTAAGGGGTTTAGCTGTTTTTAAACTAAACATGACATAACACAACAATGATTCACGACTATCCTAACGGGGCCAAACTTTTAATCCATAAAAGTGTTGTGGCCCACCAGCAACCAGCGGAGCTGGTAACAGATTTGGACAGTGAGGATGTTGGGGAGGAACATGGGTCAGTCCTGAAGTCTGGGGAAAACTCTGATGAGGGCTCTGTGTCAGAGGCTGAGAGGGGGGCAGAGCCATATGCCAACTATCAGTTGCCTTCAGAGTCAGACATCAGTAAGGCAGAAGAACAGCTGGAACATGTTCCCAGTGTGTGCATGCGCAGAGTTGCCAGATGAAGGGAACGGCTAAAGAACAGGGGTCGACTTGGGAGTAAGGCCAGATGATATATGGCCCCTCCCAGAGAAAATAAAAGAGGAGTGAAAGGAGAGTGGAGTTTGCAGGAGACAATTAGTTTGCTAATTGGTTCATGTCTCTCCGAGACTCCTTGCCAAGTTCTTTAGATAGCGGCCTGTCAGTTCTCCAAGCCAGATAAGGTCTGTGACTGTAAATCCTCCTTTAAAAGACTTTGGCAGCTGCGAATAAGTAGAACTCATAGCAAATTAATAAATTTTGTTGGGACAAGGAGTTTGTTTCATGCTCTTGAGAAGCCTCGGTCAGAACTGGAAGTAGGCTATTAATTTGAGTCACCCGAAAGTTATTCTTTAACTTTTATTTATTTATTTTTTAACGCTATGGGCAAATATATATATAATCTATCTATATCTATATCTATATCTATATCTATATCTATATCTATATCTATATCTATATCTATATCTATATCTATATCTATATCTATATCTATATCTATATCTATATCTATATCTATATCTATATCTATATCTATATCTATATCTATCTATCTATCTATCTATCTATCTATCTATCTATCTATCTATGTGTGTGTGTTGTTTGTTAACTTTCTCAGCTAGTTTGTTTGTCTGTTGCTGATCCTTCCTATTCTTCATAATTTGGAGATGTTCTCTAGGCCTCTGCTATTTTTGCTGTGTATCACTTGAGTAAGTTCTTCTATCAGCCTTTGCTGTCTTGATTCTATGCTTGTACAGTGTGGGGAATAACTAATTGGTAAATTACGAGGTTTATTATAAAGTTTCTTTATACACAGTAGCTTCTACCTAGAAGAATCCTATATCAGGCCAATTAGTTTTTTCATGCAACCCGATGGTAGTAATTTCTCATTTAAAAAATCCCAATAAAATAATGATTTACCACTTTATTTTTTTAAGCATGTGAATTTGATTGGAGACCTTCTGAAGCAGGGCAATTGACCCAGACGTATCAAACCATTTTTCAAACAAAAGATTATCCAAGTATTTCACTGCTGTGTAGCGGCTGACTTGGCTATTAACAGCAGGTAAATAATACATTTTTTTTTGCTTCATAACTTTTTATTTGTTCCATCGAATGTTTGCCATCAACCTAAATGTCTTCATGGATGAGGGAAATCTTGTAACAGACCAACTAGGCATGTAGCAAGGACAGGCAGAGACCAGGGTGACTGAGAATTGGGCCTGAACACTGCGGTCAAGCAGGGTAGGATTGTGTTATGTCACTTCACTATGCTCAAATCACATTAGGATGGGGCATTTAGATATTTTTAACTTTAATCATTGCTCAGTTCTCAGTCCTTGTTTATATATCCTCTCTACCACTCTATCTCTATCATCTATCATCTATCATCTATCATCTATCATCTATTTCTATCTATCTATCTATCTATCTATCTATCTATCTATCTATCTCTATCTATCTATCTATCTATCTATCTATCTATCTATCTATCTATCTATCTATCTATCTATCTATCTATCTATCTATCTACCTATCTATCTATCTATCTATCTATCTATCTATCTATCATCTATCTATCATCTATCTATCTATCTATCTATCTATCTATCTATCTATCATCTATCTATCTATCATCTATCTATCTATCTATCTATCTATCTATCTATCTATCTATCTATCTATCTATCTATCTATCTATCATCTACCTACCTACCTACCTACCTACCTACCTACCTACCTACCTACCTACCTATCTATCTATCCTACCATCTCTCTCTCTCTCCCTCCCTCCCTCCCTCTACCCACCCACCCATCCACCCACCCAGCTATCTATTTATCTATCCATCCATCCAGTAGTGGTTTTCTCTTAACTCCTGTGCACGCACACAGCATCTGTGATGATGTCTGGGCATGTGGGTGGAGCCTCTAATGATTCACCTGAACCGGGGCAATACCGTCCGTCCGTCCGTCCGTCTGTCTGTCTGTCTATCTATCATCTATCACCTATCACCTATCATCCATCTGTCCGTCTATCTATCTATCTATCTATCTATCTATCTATCTATCTATCTATCTATCTATCTATCTATCTATCTATCTATCTATCTGTCATCTCTAATCTACCATATATCATCTAGCATCAATCTAATAAGCAACTCAGTCTAGGTAGCAGGCTAGGAACCAGGAGACAGTGAGCCAGCTGGATGACCTTGGATCTCTCTCTCTCTCTCTCTCTCTCTCTCTCTCTCTCTCTCTCTCTCTCCTCAGCTCATCTTAGAGATTTGTTATTGGAGGCAGAGGGGGAATAGGAGGAAGAAGGTGAATATGTTCACTGCCTTGAGTTATTTGTAAAAAGAATAAAGGCAAGTTACAAATAAATATATGGTACATTAAATGAAACCTAGAACTGAGGAGAAATTTCTTGACAGAACAATTAATCAGTGGATTAGAATGCCTTCAGAAGCTGTAGTTGCTCCATCACTGGAGGCAGATCTACAGAATAACAGAGTTGGTAGGTACCGTGTAGGTCTTCTAGTCCAACTCCTGCTCAAGCAGGAGCCCCTCTACTATTTTAGGTAAGAGAATAATAGATTTGGAAGGCACCTTGGAGGTCATTTACTCTAACTCCCTGCTTGAGCAGTGGACCCTATGCCATTTCAGACAAATGGTTGTCCAATCTCTTCTTGAAAACCTCCAGAGATGGAGCATCCACAACCTCCAGTAGCGACTTGTTGCCCTGATTTGAGAGCAACTTTTGAGGCTGTCAAAAGAGACTGGGCTGCCATTTGTCTGAAATGGTATTGGATCTCCTGCTTGAGCAGAGGGTTGGCCTAGAAGACTTCGAGGTCCCTTCCAACTTTATTATTCTGTGTTATACGTTTTATGGAGCCTTGATCTTCTTCCTTTAAAATTTAACACCCTCGTAAAAAAAACAAAAAACCCTTCCTGCAACTATTTTTTCTCCGTATGCAATTTCTTTTTCAATGCAGTATTTCCCACAGGTGGATAAGTGCAGCTTCAGTAATTTATCAGCTTTAAGTTGTCCTAGTTTACTTATCACTGCTACCTTACTGACCTTGAAATAATCCAGGGTAGAGGCAGGAATGGCATCCCCTACTTCTGCTTTAACACTTAGTATATATATATTTAGTATATACTTAGTGTGTGTGTGTATATATATATATATATATATATATATATATATATATATGTGTGTGTGTGTGTGTGTGTGTGTGTGTGTGTGTGTGTGTGTGTGTGTGTATGTTTTTCCCCACCCAGAAGGACATTTCTTCCAACATTAGAAAAATGGTTTTGTTTCACTATTTTGGAAATGGAAAAAAAAATCTCATTAATCTAGCTTGTTGAACTCTGCGTGTCTTGAAGGCTGAGCAGTAGTAAGGACAAAAGAAGAGATGCTGACAGTAGCACAGGAAACTGCATGGGTAAAAGATTTAAAAAAATCATTAGTTGGCATGATGCCAGTCCAATTTCATCTTAAACATTTATTTACTCGTCACAGGAATCCGTTTGTCAAGAACTGCCTACGTGAAGGTACAAACACTCACCAAATGAGAAGGGTGTTTACAGAACATGCTTTTGTGGTTTAATTTTTCCAATATCTCAGAGGTTGGCACAAAGAAGAGGGAGTCAAGCTATTCTCCAAAGCAGGACAAGAAGCAATGGGTGGAAACTAATCAAGGAGGAAAGCAACCTAGAACTAAGGAGGAATTTCTCAACAGTGACAACAATTAATCAGTGGAACAGCTTTCCTCCCGAAGCTGTGGGTACCCAAACACTGACTGTTTTTTAAAAAGATTGGACAGATGTTTGTCGGAGATGGTGTAGGGTCTCCTGCTTGAGCAGGGAGTTGTACTAGAAGACCACCAAGGTCGCTCCCAAATCTGTTATTCTTCCAGTTACACCAAACTTTCTAAGATATTAAGAACAAATCAGTTTTATATCTCCCCTTTTTATTATAACTATACCAGCATTGAAGACAGAGTAGGATAAATGGTTTGTGGTATACATAGGCCTCTATGATCCTTAAATTTCTGTGGAATGATACCATTGGTACTGTATAGAGAAAACCATTTCCCCCATCAATTTCAGTACTTAGATTGTCTTTTTCTGAACCATCAGGTTTCTATGTGATCACAGGTGTATTAAGACTCACCTCATGGTGAAATAGGTGGGAAACAAATTTAATAAATACAATAAAATATTTGTGTGTGTGTGTGTGTGTGTGTTTGTGTGTGTATAATCTTTATCTATATATCTGTATCTGTATCTGTATCTGTATCTGTATCTATGTATATCTCTATATCTCTATATCTCTCTATCTCTATCTCTATCTCTATCTCTATCTCTATCTCTATCTCTATCTCTATCTCTATCTCTATCTCTATCTATATCTATATCTATATCTATATCTATATCTATATATCTACATCTACATCTACATCTATATCTAATCTATCTAGATATCTACTGTATATCTATATCTATCTATCTATCTATCTATCTATCTATCTATCTATCTATCTATCTATCATCTATCTATCTATCTATCTATCTATCATCTATCTATCTATCTGGCAAATACCATTCACTCATCACGAAAACCCCAGAACCATAAGGCCTACAAACTTGAAATTTGGCATATATTTTCCTCTTGGCTTCTAGGTGCTTGCTAAGAAAGGATTTGTTGAAATGACCATCACATCATTAGTGTTTCTTATACAGTATTATATTAACATGCTCTGATTCGAAGGAGTTAGACATTCTACCCCCCTCCCCACCTGAAAAGAACTCTGTTCCAACTGCCAATTGCCTTATATTAATGTGCTTCAATGCTAAGGGATTACACAGTCTACTCCCCCTCCCTGTCAGAAAGGAACTCTGTTCCAACTGCCAGTTGCAACCCTGCCGCTGGTGGGATTAGCTTTAAGTGTCAATTTATCAAGCCCGATCGTAAATTTATCAAGCTTGATCACATAGTTTAGTAGCGAAGCACGGGTATCCAGCTAGTAAAAAATAAAATAAACAAAATAAACAAAATAAACAAAATAAACAAAATAAACAAAATAAACAAAATAAACAAAATAAACAAAATAAACAAAATAAACAAAATAAACAAAATAAACAAAATAAACAAAATAAACAAAATAAACAATAAAATAAATAATAAAATAAATAAACAAAATAAACAAAATAAATAAACAAAATAAACAAAATAAACAAAATAAATAAAATAAATAAATAAAATAAATAAATAAAATAAATAAATAAAATAAAATAAATAAAATAAAATAAATAAAATAAATAAAATAAATAAAATAAATAAAATAAATAAAATAAATAAAATAAATAAAATAAATAAATAAAATAAATAAAATAAATAAAATAAATAAAATAAATAATAAAATAATAAAATAATAAAATAAATAAAATAAATAAAATAAATAAAATAAATAAAATAAATAAAATAAATAAAATAATAAATAAAATAGATAAAATAATAAAATATGAAATAATAAAATAAAGTAAAATAAAATAAAGTAACATAATAAAATAAAAAAAAATAAAATGTGTGGTACATGCCGTTTGATTAAAATACACTATGCAGGATTCCCCTTCCCACATTTTCTAACCACTGTGTTTCAAAATAATGTCTAATCCAGGGATCTTTTGAATATATTTATTAGAGGAAGTTAGAGGTATATAAACCCTGTCCGTATTTCTGACTTCGTATTGCAGTACATCTCTGTGGGTAACTGGCAATTGCTAAAAAGATTGTGCATAAGATTCTCTCCCCCCCCCCCCCCGGAACAGTATTCTACATTGGCCTCGTCACATTTTCCTTTCCATCTGAATCCTTCCTGCAGACCTGCTCTGTAGCAACTAAACTACCTTTCGCCCAATAATGTAACATTGATTGGTTATGTTGCTCAACGTGAATCACTAAGCAGAAGGGATGCCAGCTTAGAGATCCGAGTTCAGCACTTCTGATTGAGATTAACCTTCATCTAGGTCAGGAGGAAAGTCATTCAAGGCAATCTCCAGGTCCAAAATAAATAATTTTTTTTTTTTAAAAAAAGGTTGAACTGAATCGATACATTGCTATGAATTATTTACTAAGTTTCAATAGCTGGGGAATGATAATTGGGAGACTTCAAGTATTGTTCTCTCTCTTTTTTTTTAAAGGTCACGTTTCCTTGAGGGATTTGGCAATCCATGTCTAGTCTGAGAACTAAAATAATTGTTTGTTTGCTTGCTTGTTTATTTATTTTTGTCAACAAGTACAAGGAAACAAGTATCAGTATAGGCATAGACGTGGACACATTTATTTATTAGACATATACTGCTTCATAGGGTTTTCAGCCTTCTCTAAGAGGTTTACAGAGTCAGTATATCGCCCCCACAGTCCGGGTCCTCATTTCACCCACCTCGGAAGGATGGAAGGCTGAGTCAATCTTGAGCCGGTGAGATTTGAACCGCTGAACTGCAGATCACAGTCAGCTAAAGTGGCCTGCAGTACTACACCCTAACCACTGCGCCACCTCGGCTCTTATGGCACAAATAAATAGATATAAATAAGCAAAACATATCCATAAACACATAACATGAGTACATATAAATGGGGACAATAGGACAAGGATGGTAGGCACTCTGGTGGACTTATGCACGCCCCCTTAGGGACCTCTTAAGAAAAGTGTAAGATCCACAGTAGACAGTTTGTTGTAAAAGGTGTGGGGGTTAGCGAAACTAACAACAGGATCAATAGAGAGTTCCAGACATTTACTACTCTATCGCTGAAGTCATTTCCCCTGCAATCAAGATTAGAACGGATTGCATTTAGTTTGCATCTATTGATAGCCTTGTGTTATTGCGGTTGAAGTAAGTTTAGAAGTCCGGATGAAGGACGAGGCGGAAGGCAGTCTGACAGCTCTTTTATTAAGTAACCACATGGCTAACTATGTACATAGGCAGTTCAGCACCTTCCCTGCTTAACCGCTATTTATACGGAGCTGTCAAGCAGGGAGGCCAATAGGAGCACCCCTAGCGGCCCGCGCGAAGCCAAGCCGCATCTTATCCAATCAGGACATGGCTTGGCTGTTGCTAGCCATTTGGATGTAAGTCGAGGACTTAACAGTAAAAGTAGTCATTAACAGGTAGGACGTTATGGCAGATAATCTTATGTATTCAGCCGGCTCTCTCCAGTTCAGGCGACCCGGTAGCGGCGGCTAAGAAAGGCTCTGCCCACCTGCCCTGATGTAATGTGTAACTACTACTCGTGCACAAAAGGCGGTGTGCATGCACAGATGTGGTGCATGCTCACATTTGCAAAGGTAAGTAAATCCCACCACTGCCTTATATAAAGAATGAAACTTATGCAGTGTTTTCTAAAAAAAAAGACAAAATTAAAAACAATAAACCGAAGGATTTGGGATAAAAATATGTTTTCTTATAATGGTATCATTTTACTTAGCTGATTTTTCAGCTATTGAGTATGGGGTGATTAACCTGCTACGCAATGGGGCCTTTTGATCCTTTTCATTCTTTATAAGCACTCTTATTGGAAACAAAATGATGAAGGACTGAATCCCAATGAGTAAGGATAGAGGAAACTGGAGCTTGAAACGCGTGGTGCACAATTTATGTTGAGTTGGCTAGTATGCTGTGTATATGTGGTTTGTTAGCAAATTGATATATTGATCAATGGACAACATTGGAATGAATGTTTGAAAACATTTTCATGTTGATATTCCAAAGGCATTGATTTCCATGGCTACATAAGCTAGGAAGCACAAAAAGTATTTAACTCAATTTCTTTTTCTGCATGTGTATCTCACACAGTGTGAGATATTTGGCATGCATTCATTTTTTTTTTTTTTACTGTAGAACAAGCATTAAATATCAGACATAAACTGGGTCTCCTCTCTTTATGGCTTGCAAAAGGCCCATGTTATAGAATTGAATTCTTCTAATTTTGATGTAACCATCATATTCTCCATTTTTAACAGCTGTATCTTAAACAGCTTGCAAATGTTCTATTTCTGGAGCTTTTTAAGAGAGTGATTTTCATATAGATAGATGATAGATAGATAGATAGATAGATAGATAGATAGATAGATAGATAGATAGATAGATAGATAG
The DNA here is from genome assembly GCF_009769535.1 of Thamnophis elegans. Taxonomy (NCBI): domain Eukaryota; kingdom Metazoa; phylum Chordata; class Lepidosauria; order Squamata; family Natricidae; genus Thamnophis; species Thamnophis elegans. Next base: position 63,057,555 of record NC_045551.1, on the reverse strand, counting down.
ATAGACAGACAGACAGACAGACAGACAGACAGAGATAGATTATAGATATAGATATAGATATAGATATAGATATAGATATAGATATAGATATAGATATAGATATAGATATAGATATAGATATAGATATAATAGATATAGATATAGATATAGATATAGATATAGATATAGATATAGATATAGATATAGATATAGATATAGATATAGATATAGATGATATAGATGATATAGATGATATAGATGATATAGATATAGATATAGATATAGATATAGATATAGATATAGATATAGATATAGATATAGATATAGATATAGATATAGATATAGATATAGATATAGATATATAGATATATAGATATATAGATATATAGATATATAGATATATAGATATATATATTTAAAGTCACAACCCCTGGTATGCCCAAATATGGGAGGAAGGTCACACTTCCACTCTCTGTCTTCGGCTGGTTCGATTCCCAACATAGGGTATGGCTAGCTGATGAGAGCTAAATAGCTTGAAATAGATCTATACTAGTCTCCCTTTATTTATTTATCAGCATAAATATAACAAATATATAGATATATAGATATATAGATATATAGATATATAGATATATAGATATATAGATATATAGATAGATAGATAGATAGATAGATAGATAGATAGATAGATAGATAGATAGAGAGAGAGAGAGAGAGAAAGATAGATAGATAGATAGAGAGATAGAGAGATAGAGAGATAGAGAGATAGAGAGATAGAGAGATAGAGAGATAGAGAGAGATAGAGAGATAGAGAGATAGAGAGATAGAGAGATAGAGAGATAGAGAGATAGAGAGATAGAGAGATAGAGAGATAGAGAGATAGAGAGATAGATAGATAGAGAGATAGATAGATAGATAGATAGATATTGCAAAAGGTAGGACTAGATGATGCTTGGAATCCATTGAGACTCCATAATTGTACAGTTGTGTGATTGATTACTGTATGAAACACATTATACTGACCCAACAGGGCTTCTCTTATAGCGCCCTTTGTTTCGGTGGTGGGATTCAAATAATTTAACAACCAGTTCTCTGCCCTAATGACCAGATGGGTAGGCGTGGCTCAGTGGTCATTTGATTGGGTGTGCGTGGCCAACTCAATGTCATTCACGTCAAAGGGTGCTTTGCCTTAGCTGTTACAATGTAACAAGGGTTAACCGGAGAGGCAGTTTCTGTAAGCAGGGCAATAAAGATCAGGCTAGAAACAAAAACCAGAATGTTTCCTTCCTGCCTTCCTTACAGGATTAGCCCTGTAAAGTGGAAAAAAGCAGAAGGAGATTTCTTCCAACAACCGGTTCTCTGAACTGCTTACAGAGTTACCAACCACTTCTCCCGAATAGGTGTGAACCGGCTGAATCCCACCACTGCTTTGTTTACTCTGATTTTACTATAAATGTTTCTATTAATAAAAAGGTGAATAATGAAAAGCATATTATTGGCCCTGCTCTACTCCAAGATAATTAATATGCTGTCAATCCCCCTTCAGTTTTTTTTTTTTGTATACCTAGCTACATATTACCTTAATCTTATCCTTCTAAGAGCCGAGGTGGCGCAGTGGGTAGAGTGCAGTACTGCAGGCTACTTCAGCTGACTGTTATCTGCAGTTCGGCAGTTCAAATCTCACCAGGCTCAAGGTTGACTCAGCCTTCCATCCTTCCGAGGTGGGTAAAATGAGGACCCGGATTGTTGGGGGCAATATGCTGACTCTGTAAACTGCTTAGAGAGGGCTGAAAGCCCTATGAAGCGGTATATAAGTCTAACTGCTATTGCTACTCCCAATCAGGCTTTTCCTGACAACTTTTCCACTGCAACTTGACAGGGCCTAAAATGAGTGTATCCTGAGCGAAGCTGGAGTTCTTGCTGTATTTACTCTGTCACAAGATGGATGCAGAAGTCACGGTGCTTAATTTGTATTGACGGTAATGTTTGCTTGCATTGGCAAGCAGTCAGCTAGAATGGAAAAGAGGAGAACAAGATTTGCTAGCTACACTAGCAGCCAATAATTATTTGCCTCCTTTTTTGTCCTTTAAAGGAGCTAAAATAACTCAAGAGGCTTTTGAAAGGTAACCCTGTTGCTTTGTTTCATACAGATTTGCAAAGCCATTTGACAAGTCTGGCCCTCTTTTCCTAAATAAATAAATGCTATTGCACCTTGAAAACAGTGTCACTCAATCAACCCGTCAATCACCCCACCCAGGAATTCTAAAAGACATACATGCAGAACACAAAGCAAAACTTTGCTCTCCAACGTTTACCAGCTGCCATATTTTTTCGGAGTATAAGACGCACCTTTTTCACCCCAAAAAGAGGGTGAAAATCTGGGTGCGCCTTATACACTGAATACAGCATTTTTGCCCTCCCCAAACCCCGCCCCCTTTGCAAAAATGGGTGTGCAAGGGGTTTGGGAGGGCTGCAAAATGCTCCTGGCGGCTAGGGAGAGCAAAATCAAGCAAAAAAAACAAGCCATATTTTGTTCATTTTGCCCCCCCCCCTCAGCCCCCAGGAGCACTCTACAAGCCTCCCAAAGCCTATGCATGCCCTGTTTTTGCAAAAGAACAGGCCAGTTTTTCACAAAAATGGGCCATTTTTTTCACCATTTTTGCTCATTTTTGTTCCCCCCAGCCCCCCCAAAAAACAAGGCGTTCAGAGGATTTGGGAGGACTGCAGAGTGCAAAAACTTTTATTTTTAATTTACCTCTTCAAAATCTTGGTGTCTCTTATAATCTGGTGCATCTTATAGTCCGAAAAATATGGTACTTTGAATTTCAAGAATTTAGTAAAGGGGAAAAAACAACAACAACAACAACTATTATGAACTGCGGAAGAAGCTAGATCTAACACTTGCATATTTTAGAATTTGATATTGCTTATTATTTTATTGGAAAGACAGTTCTGCTTTGTTCCTGGAGATTGCTCCATTCTTCTCTGCATAACAAACTGTTTTAATGGCGCTCTCACTCTCCCCCTGCTCAACTTGGTAAGGATACAGAGTGGAGTGATATTTTATCTTATTTACTCTTTCCTTCCTTTGCTTATATATTCATAGTTAAATAACTATCCCAATTCACAATTTACAATTAGATAACCACAGTGTGCATGCACCGTGAAATTTACTGCGTATATTTTTAAATCGTAAAATAACAGAATAAACAGAGGACAGTAATTAAAAATGAGCTAGAGGGCACAAGGCACACATTCAAATTAAAACCTGAGTGAATTGATACGGGATCAAAAGTTCAAAAGGCCGGGCATTACCCATAACCAGGTGTATGTAGAGGCAAAATGATTTAACACTCATTTATAAAACAGCCAGAGATGTTTCTCTGGCTCGCTCTCCCGCCTCCCCTGTTATTTATTTCTTTTAAAAGCTGTAAAGCAGCTCAAAAGCTCTGGCTTTGCTCTTTTTCAATGTAGCTGGGAGGGAGAGAAAAATGTCCCCGCTGCAGATGTTGTGTGATCACAAAGTATCGTTTCCGCAAGAGTTTCTTTCTTCCATTAAGGAATTTGAAAGCTCAAAGCAGCTTTGTCAGAGTTTGTTGCAGCAATCACATCCAGAAAGCACACACAGGTAACTGATTCAGCAGGAATCATTAACTTCTCTTTATAGATCATATGACACATGGAGTAAATATACAATACCAAAAGTATATTACCAACATACAATACCAATGTGGTAGTAAATACAAGCAAAAAAAAAACAACAACAGGCAGAGGCGAGAACAGTTTCAGTTTCAGTTCAGAGCAGTAGTCTAATTTAGAACTCAGCACAGACTCAGATACAGAGCTAAGCCATGCCCAGGCTCCAAACTGTTTCAGCTCCCATTGGCTGACCTATTAAGCCCTATTCCAGTTCGTGAATATATCTACACTGACAAGCTTTTACACCTATGCAGGAAGTTTTAAAAATAAGATTGCTTTGGGATTGTTGATGATAAATAGATGGTTACCTCTGAAGAAAGAAAACCTTAGTCTCTATGACAATACTGTAAGGTAACTGTCAATCATACATCTGTGAAGTTGTCCATAAAAACCGTGGTAGCACAGTGGGTTAGAATGTAGTACTGCAGGCTATTTCTGCTGACTGTTGGCTGCCCACAGTTCAGGAGTTCGATTCTCACTGGCTCAAGGTTGATTCAGCCTTTCTTCCTTCCAGGATCAGTAAAATGAGGACCCAGATTGTTGGGGGCAATATGCTGACTCTTGTAATCCACTTAGAGAGGGCTGTAAAGCACTGTGAAGTGGTATATAAGTCTAAGCACTCTTGCTATTTCATTTCCAAATAAAGGATTGGGGATAACCAGGGTTCTTAACATATGCATTTCTATGTATATAAATCTAGATAGCATACTACACAGCAGAGACATCACCCTGCCAGCAAAAGTGTGTATAGTCAAGGCTATGGTTTTCCCAATTGCAATGTATGGCTGTGAAAGTTGGATCATATGAAAGGCTGAACACCAAAGAATTGAGGCCTTTAAACTACGGTGCTGGAGAAGATTCCTGCGAGTCCCTTGGACTGCAAGACGATCAAACCGGTCAGCCCTAGAGGAGATCAACCCTGACTGCTCTTTAGAAGGCCAGATCCTGAAGAGGAGACTCAAATACTTTGGCCACCTAATGAGAAGGAAGGACTCACTGGAGAAGAGACGAATGCTGGGAAAGATTGAGGGCAGAAGAAGAAGGGGACGACAGAGAATGAGGTGGCTGGATGGAGTCACTGAAACAGTGGACGTGAGCTTAAATGGACTCCAGAGGACAGTAGAGGACAGGAAGGCCTGGAGGAACATTGTCACAATGGGTTGGACATGATTAATAACAATGTATATAACTTTTTCCCCAAATGCATATTTTCATTTGACAACTTCCCCAATGTACATTTGTGTATGGAAATTTTGGAGCAGTTGATTGGACATGGAATTGATTTTTCAACAGATGGTTCTGATGGATAGGAATATGCATGCGAAGATACACATGTTGGATTTCTTCTGAACGTTAGGTGAAAATACAGGCCGAATGAGTTAGGGAACATGATGTTTGCTAAATATTTCTCCTTGCTTCGTGGACTTAACCATGCTTTCGTGGATTTTGCACTTCTTCCACTGGATGCAATGGAATTATGATATTTTTTGGGATAGTATTAGCTTAGATGTTCAATCATTTATTTTTAATGCTAACCTACAGTTTGTGTTAAGTAATATCAGCTTACAAAGCATGACAACATAATTTTAGTCCGTGTTCATGCAGCACAGCTTCATCAGGATGACATAAAAATCCAGATTTCCAGAAAAGAGCTTATTAGAATCTAGAAAAACAGATACATAATTCAGTAAAACTTATTACTGATCCCAGGGACACAGTGGCCCAGTGGCTAAGATGCTGAATTTGTTGATTAGAAAGATCGGCAGTTCGGTGGTTTGAATCCCTAGTGCCGCGTAATGGAATGAGCTCCCGTTACTTGTTCCAGCTTCTGCCAAGCTAGCAATTCGAAAACATGTAAAAATGCAAGTAGAAAAATAGAGACCACCTTAACAGTGTTCCGTGCACCTTCGGTGTTTAGTTATGTCAGCCACATGACCACAGAGACATCTTCGGACAGTGCTGGCTCTTCGGTTTTGAAATGGAGATGAGCACCGCCCTCTAGAGTTGGGAATGACTAGCACATGTGTGCAAGGGGAACATTTACCTACACTGATTCCAGGCAGGATTAAACCTATGAAGGTAGAGATGTGACATTGCTCAAAATGTCATTTCAATATTTCTTCTTCCTTAAATTCTTACCCTATCCTAGCAATAACTTCACACATCAGATTAAACCGGATGCTAGTATCACTTTTTAAAAGGATCACATTATGCTCATATGAATTAAGACAAAGTTGAGCATAAAACTGATAGCCTTTGGAGAGACTCAATCAGTCATGAGTGTTTCTAAAGATGCATTTTCAAAAGACAACTGGACTTTCTTGGTTTTTCCTTGAAGATGTTTCGCTTCTCATCCAAGAGGCTTCTTCAGTTCTGACAGTTCTGTCTTGGATGAGAGAAGCAAATTGTCTTCATCAGTGGTGGGCTTAATTTTTTTTTTTACTACTGGTTCTGTGGGCATGGCTTGGTGAGCATGGCTTAGCTGGGTGGGCGTAACTTGATGGGCATGGCAGGGGAAGGATACTGTAAAATCTCCATTCCCACCACACTTCAGGGGAAGGATACGGTAAAATCTCCATTCCCACCCCATTCCAGGGGAAGGATACTGTAAAATCTCCATTCCCTCCCCATTCCAGGAGAAGGATACTGTAAAATCTCCATTCCCTCCCCATTCCAGGAGAAGGATACTGTAAAATCTCCATTCTCTCCCCATTCCAGGAGAAGGATACTGTAAAATCACCATTCCCACCCCATTCCAGGAGAAGTATACTGTAAAATCACCATTCCCACCCCATTCCAGGAGAAGGATACTGTAAAATCTCCATTCCCTCCCCATTCCAGGGGAAGGATACTGTAAAATCTCCATTCCCTCCCCATTCCAGGGGAAGGATACTGTAAAATCTCCATTCCCTCCCCATTCCAGGGGAAGGATACTGTAAAATCTCCATTCCCTCCCCATTCCAGGAGAAGGATACTGTAAAATCTCCATTCCCTCCCCATTCCAGGGGAAGGATACTGTAAAATCTCCATTCCCTCCCCATTCCAGGAGAAGGATACTGTAAAATCACCATTCCCACCCCATTCCAGGAGAAGTATACTGTAAAATCACCATTCCCACCCCATTCCAGGAGAAGTATACTGTAAAATCTCCATTTCCTCCCCATTCCAGGAGAAGGATACTGTAAAATCACCATTCCCACCCCATTCCAGGGCAAGGATACCGTAAAATCTCCATTCCCTCCCCACTCCTTGAGAAGGTTACTACAAAATCCCCATTTCCTCTTGATCAGCTGGAACTTGGGAGACAGAGAATAAATGGGGGCAGAGCCAGTCAGATGTGATATTTACCGCTTCTCCAAACTACTCAAAATTTCTGCTACCGGTTCTCCAGAACCAGTCAGAACCTGCTGAATACCACCTCAGGTCTTCATGGAAAAACAAAGGAAAAAGCACCTTTGGGAGAATAAAGCCGATGTGAGCCAAAAGGCCAAGAAGTCATAGATTGCATCAAATAAGATGGTTTCACAAAATACATACCAGCACAGTCTCGGGGTTGATGAACAAGATTAGATCCCGCCAGCTAAATTGTAGTGAAATGTTTGAACGTTGTAAACTAAACATTAGTAATCTTCCTTCAAGAGGTGGGGATGTGCCTGCAGAAAGTTTGAAGCAATATATATTAATTAGAGTACATCTAGACTGCACTCCATGATCCCAAGCCTGTTGTCTTCTTAAATTAAATTATGCCTTCCCTTCTGCTTGAATGAAAAAAAAAACATAAGAGCCTTACTACAGCTAAAGATAAATTCTTGTTGTATCGCAGTAGTAAGCACGTACATTTTCCTTTTTACTCTTTCCGCTCTCATCTCTCCCAGAAGTATACAAACCTTCCCCTTGATATTTAAATCTCTCGCTTTCATATTTATACATCTATCCTCTCTTGATCTACCCCTTTGAAGTCATATGTTTTCATCAGATTCCCATCAACAATGTATGCCAGGAATATTTATTCCTTAACATTTTAGTTTATTCCTGCTGTCAGTTTCTTGCCTAGCAGACGGGCATGGATCCAGGAAGCTGAAAACCTATTCTATCCATATACGATTCTTGATTTTCTAATAGCAATAGCAATAGCAGTTAGACTTATATACCGCTTCATAGGGCTTTCAGCCCTCTCTAAGCGGTTTACAGAGTCAGCATATTGCCCCCAACAACAATCCGGGTCCTCATTTTACCCACCTTGGAAGGATGGAAGGATGAGTCAACCCTGAGCCGGTGAAATTTGAGATTTGAACAGCCGAACTGCAGAACTGCAGTCAGCTGAAGTAGCCTGCAGTGCTGCATTTAACCACTGCGCCACCTCGGCTTCTAACCTTGGAAGATGTGAATGCATTCTGCGTTTATGTCCGTACATTGAATATTCACTTAATTTTGTTAATTATTCCACTTCTATACTTCTGGGCCATATATTCGAATTGAAGATGTATACAAGGTGTTAAATTTGGAGGTTTTATGTAGTGTGCAAACTACGTACTTCCTCTTTACCAGCCCGTTGAATCTAGAAGAATATAAGAATGTTTAGTGTGTGCGTGTGTGTGTGTGTGTGTGTGTGTGTGTGTGTATTTGATGTAGAGAAAGCACATGGTGGAATCTCAGTTACAGTGGTGATAAGTGCACTGTTGGAGGCTTGGAAGAACAGATTAGGGATAGATCAGTGATTGTTAATCTTTTTGTTGTTGGGTGCCAAAAATGCAAGCGTGCGTGTGCGACAGGGCACTCGTGTGTTGGCACCCATAATGCAAACCATGCACCCATAATGCAAAGCATGCTCCCACATGCGCAAGTGCGCAACCCCCCATGCCCCCCGCCACACGCATGCCCCACTTCTCACCTCCAAGCTGAGCTTGGTATTTCCTCCAGGGGGCTGGGGGAGCCCCTTTTCCAGGAAAGCCTCCGGAGCCTGGAGAGGGCAAAAATGGGTCAAACGGACTTACTGGAAGTTCGGAAATGACCTCCCCTGGTCCTCCGGAAGACAAAAAATCAACTGGCCGGTGCATGCTGGAGCTGATGGCTCGCACACTGGCAGTTATGGCTCCATGTGGCACAGGTGCCATAGGTTTGCCATACCCGGGATTGATGGTCATGCAGAAAACATCTCTTTGTTATTACTAGGAGTCGTAAATGACGTGATGGCACATAATCAATCAATCCACTGGCAGAATCTATACGCTTCGATTAGGGGATGTTTTGAGCAAATCTGGAGTTGAAGAACATTGTTGAAGGCAACGTGGGTGTTAGATGACGGAATGAAGGGCATGAAAATAGATGAAACAAATATTGTTATCAGTGAGTAGAGTGTACAGCAAGACCATCTGACAGCCTCTCTCTCTTGTTTAATGTATTCATGGATGGAATTAGAAGGCTTGTGATAAGTTTAGAGGTCTGTTGTTTCAAGGTGTGTATCAGTGGTGGGTTTCAAAAATTGTTCGAACCTACTCTGTGGGTGTGGCCTCCTTTGTGGGAGTGGCTTGCTGCCCATGTGACCGAATGGGAGTGGCTTGCTGCTCATGTGACCAGATACGATGATGCTGACGACACTTGTCAGAACCACCTTAAATTACCTCACACACAGCACTGGCATGCATAAGAATATGATGTAAACTTGTTTTTTTAAAGGCATCTTTGGTTTGTGTTAAAACAACTTCAACACACGCAATGTTCTGATTGCACCACAAACGCAGTAGTCATCCTTACCTTTCACAGAGGCACTGAGTTTTATAAATATGAGCATGATAGTGTAGAATAATCATATCCAAGGACCAGTGGTGGGTTTCAAAAAATTTTGGAACCTCTTCTGCAGGTGTGGCCTGCTTTCCGGGTCCACTGGTGGAACCTCTTCTAACCGGTTCGGTAGATTTGACGAACCGGTTCTACCGAATAGGTGCGAACTGGTAGGAACCCACCTCTGGTGTGAATGCACCTACACATTATGAATGCAAATACACTTTTACCAGTGTTGGAAGAAATGTCCATCTGGGTTCAGTTCCAAGTGGGAAAAAAAGACACTGGATTCATGGAAGTTTCTTGGAAAGAAGGTTTATTGATGATGGACAGAACCACATGGTTTGAGGTCCGGGGGGGGGGGGAGGAAGATATGCTGAGAGTGCCCTGGTTTTATGCCCCCTCTGGGCTTTTGAATTTGAGCTTGTATTCTGATTGGTTGTCAGACTCACATGGGGCTATGCAGGGGCAACTCTGTAGGCTGCTGCCTTGAGTCCCAGGATTGGTTGACATTTTGTTGGGTGATGATGTCATGAAAGGGCTTTGGGATTCCTATTATGGCTCTGCCTGAAGGAGGTAGATCTTTATTATGTAGAGTAGACTGGCTCAAAACTTAATGGCCCATTGACAAAGATGTGGGTGGGATGAGTTTCTGCCTTCCTTTCAGGGGAAATATTCTGTCCTTTTAATATTTCCTAAAATATTTCATTTTTCTAGGAGAGGGGTGGGTGCTAAACTTCCTACACCAGCAAACGATGTTGCATTATTGTGTGGGAACCGAAGGAACTTTACAAGACGGGTTGTATGTTGGATGTTACAAAGATTGCAACATTCAAAGAAGAACACGAATGTCCTTGGAGAACACGACCACATTTCAAGGGTTTCTTTTTCAACCGACGGGCAAAATGAAATGAAAAACAAGCAATCTTCAAAAGCATATTTACCGAAAACGGGAGAAAATTTTAAGACCTGTTAATGCCAATAGAAAAAATGTGGTGGTAGGTAATCGATTGAAAGGGAAAGAAAAGTCTGCTTTTGGGCAGACTTGGGAGTCTGCCGTACAGAATTGGGAGACATGAAAAATAAGTCGAATGCAATGGAAATAGGCACTTTAAAAGTTTATTTGTTCACATTTGAAGAGAAAAAAAAGTGAGTAGACATGGAATGAATACATTGAATCTATTGAATACATTGCTCCTCCAAGAGATGGTATATTTACTAGTAGATTTTCCACTTTAAAAAAAAAAAGAGGTTGAAGAGGTTTGACTATATAAAAGAGAAAGAATGAGAGGAGGGTATATCTAGCGAGACAGAATGAATGCATTGAAAGGCAGAGAAAGTGAGGGTTAGATTGACCAGATGAGATCTTAGGGGCAAAAAAAAGGATAGGTAAAGAAATTAAAGGAGATGAAGCGACGTACAAAAACAATACAGAGATATTTTGAAAGCAAGAATGGTTTTCAAGGGTTGAAAGAAATAGAAAAAAATATGTTGAATAATATTGGTACAAACTTGATTTAGCTACGTAGGTAGTCCTTGACACAGTTGAGCCTAAAGTTTTCATGGCTAAGCAAGACAGTAGCTAAGTGACTTTTGTCCCATTTTACGACCTTTCTTGCCACCATTGTTAAGTAAATCACCGCGGCTATTAAGTTAGTAACACAGTTGTTCAGTGAATCTGCCTTCATTATTATTATTGTTGTTATCTCTTTTATTTATTAAACATGAAACTCAGCCAACTGAACATTCAAAAATGCATCACAAATACCATTGACCGGTGTTAATGGTTGATATGGTTTGCTGCCGGCGTCCTAGGTATCAACCAAGTACCTTCTTAAAATATAAGATGTTCTGAGTAGCACAGTTTTTTGCAATTCCGCTGGTGTTATTGCAGGAAGCTGCAATTTGTTGATGTATCTTATAAAATTCTTGGACATGGTACCAAGTGCCTCAATGACAATGGGTATCACTTTTACATGTTGCATCCATAATTGGGTAGTTTCGATGGCCAGATTATGATATTTTGTGATTTTTTCCAGTTCTTTTTCTTTGACTCTGGCATCTCCTGGTACCGCAAGGTCAATAAATTGTATGTTTCGGCCCTCTGCAACTGTGACGTCTGGCCTGTTGTGTTCCAAATGATGCTCCGTCTGTATTCAAAAGTTCCACAAGAACTTCCCCTTCTCATTTTCGGTAACTTTTTCCACTTTGTGCTTCCATGACTTTTTGGATATGAGTAAGTCGTATTTTTTACATAATG